>NW_027466870.1:5485000-5642500 GCF_046128005.1 Genypterus blacodes | reverse complement strand
GTTGTGGAGATGGAGGACCGTAAGTGTGTGTCTGTGTGTGTGTGTGTGTGTGTGTGCGAGTGTCTCACCAGTCTCTTGGACATGGGTGTCTTGTCCTCTCCAGGCAGATGCTGCTCCAGAGCCAGGACGATGCAGTTGGCGATGATGGTGGCGAGGATCATGTACTCAAACGGAGTGCAGGGTTGAAGTTAAGGAACGTTTGTAAACAGTTTCATTTCATCACAGAGAGTTCTAATTATTCATAGCTTAGACTCGATTCACACCAAACCAGTGTAATGCATGTTGGTAGTTTTCTAATCTCCCTCTAAGGTTGTGAACTATAATTTAAATATAATAAGGAAACCAAAGTAGAATTGGAAATGTGTGTTGTTTGATGAATTGCAGTGGGAGCGTTACGGCGATGCAGCACGCCATCAGCAATACACCGATCTATACATCAGCCCTCTGTGTCCCACATGACAACATTCATACCATTAACAATGATTATCAATGCAGAGCTACAGGTAATAAATCAAGTCTGCCGGCGCTGCAGTTTAATGAAATTATAATGGAAGTAAAGACAGTCGGGCACTCATCGATTCCTCTGTATGAAACAGAATTAACCTGACATGTTATTAGCCCAGGGGCCCCACGCTGAAACAGACACACACTCAGGTCAGCTGCAAGAGACAGGTGCACACACACACCTCCACGGCAACAACAGGGAACACGCAGGGGGGGGTTCTGTGTGTGTATGTGTGTGTGAGTAGAGCAGAAACCTGATCCTACAAATAGGGTCATCTCAATATTAACTATGCAATATTCCAGGACCTCTGCAGGTTGTCGGTTCAACTCTCCCTGCTGTGAGGTTGAGCATAACCAACAATGTGTTCTTTATTTGAGGCGAAGCGTGGGCGGTCCTACTTTCTCCTGGTTATGTGCAGAAGACGTAGGAAGGACGGGAGCTGATGCTGAAGCCGCGGTGGGAGAGCGGAAGAGAGAGCAAGAGAGAGAGAGGGAGGGAGGAAGGGAGGCGAGGATGAATTAACGAGGGGAGAGCGAAACAGGAAGGAGCGAGGAGGGGACAAACGGCGATCAGTGCGAGCCAGGAAGGTGGTTACACAGAGAGAATCAGGAAGCTTGTGAAACAGGTGGGTGGGGAGGAGGCGCTGAGCTGGAATAAGACTGACAGATCGATGCTGTGTTGGCAGCTGCAGCAGGGTTACACAGGGACGAGTCAGAGACCAGCAGGTAAATAAACACAGCAAAGACCACCTCGCCTCTGACGCCCCCCGGGGGGCCGACGCACAACTCACGCCTCGCCACGCATTCACCTAGAGGTCAGCGGCTAATCACCCAGGGTCTGCAGAGAATAAGAACCTGAGCAGCCAGCAGATGATGAACAGGGGAACTAATTGAAATGACGTCATTGTGTTTATTTCTGGTCGCCCCTCAAGTTTTGTTTCACGCTTTATGATTGCTTGCAGATAATTTTTTTTCCCCCCAACAAGTAGAAGCATTTAAGCCTCAGTGAGAGCTCACACAGGCAGCATCAGCCACACCCTGGGGAGGGGGAGGGAGAGGGTGAGAGAGAGAGGGAGAGAGGGAGAGAGGGAGAGAGGGGAGGGAGAGGGAGAGAAGGAGAGAGAGAGAAAGAGAGAGGGAGGGAGAGAGAAAGAGAGGGAGGGAGAGAGAAAGAGAGGGAGGGAGAGAGAAAGAGAGGTAGAGAGAGAGGGGGGGGGGAGACAGACAATGAAGACAGAAGGATGAGAGAGGTATCCACGGCAACGGGTTTCTGTTCCAGCCAAAAGTCAATGCCACAAGATGGTTACTGGGCACCACCTCTTTGCTCTCTCTCGCTCTCTCTTGCTCTCTCTCTAACACAAACACACACACATACACACCAATAGCAAACTACCTAAAGCTTAGAGCACTGGTGTGTTGGTCTAAGTGAGATGAGGTCACACAAAAAGACAAAAAAACTTTTAAATGAGACAAACATGTTGCCAGATTTGCAAACTGGCCTTTGACTGTTAACAAAACAGAAGCGATGGTAAATTCCTTCACTTGCCAGTAATTCTCTTAGGGAAGTTGTCCTATAATATTCCACATATTCCATAACCGCCTCAGCCTCACTCACTCTCTAGCTCAAACAAGTGTCTGTAGTCAGAAATCCTCCGGGCGTCTCAGTTCTCTTTTAGCCGTCAGCTGGTGTGGTGACGTAAATAGCGGCTCGTCTGCCGGCTTTGCATCTCGTGAGCAACCCCGTGAGTCACCGCGATGCCGGCACCCCACCTCCATCCTCAAACATGCGTGTAAAAATAGACACGGAGATGGCGTGTGATGCACCGCCCTGCATCTCAGAAGCCCAGATCAGATCCAAACCCCTGAGATGAGTTTACAATGAGGCGAAGACCAAAATGAATCACCACCTAATTGGAAGTCTGTGTACTGGCTGAGGCGTACGTGTGTGTGTGTGTGTGTGTGTGTGTGTGTGTGTGTGTGTGTGTGTGTGTGTGTGTGTGTGTGCAGCTATGTGTGATCCATAACCAAGCATATTGCAGGATCAAACATGATTAAACACAAAACCCGGAGCTTTTCTCTGAGAATCAATGTGGCTCCATTAGTCCTTTTCACACACAGCAGACGCCCATTAAGCGGCTCGGGGGCCACAGGTCACACACACACACACACTCATGCTGGCTTTGCAGACAGGAGATACAGTATGAAGGCAGGTTCACACTCATTCTGTCAGCATCTCGTCAGTATGGAGGAATGCCACTCCAAACATACAGGAAGCCTCCCAGCTGCTCTCTCATGTTTCTACTCCATCCACTACAGCACTAATGAAGACATTGCATTGGAATGGAAATGCAATCAGGGCGGTGACTGCAGCGGGGACACTGGGGTCGCTGCTGCTTTAATATCATAGATCCATTTTTCATGCAAAGATGGAATTCACTATGTTAAGTGCTCTTCATCTTTAATCCCCTCTAATGTATGATGTCAATAAGGCTGTAATGTATCTTTAACTAAATTACCAAATGGATTCAACAACACATACTCATCTTCACTGCAGCATCTTCTGCCTCCAAGAGCTGCTGCAGGTGACTCACAAACAGGCGCACACACACACCACACACACACACACGCCGCGTGATTATTTCCGTGCGCACTTGAAAGCAACTCTATTAAATCCAACAATCAATTATTTAGAAGTGTACCTTCTCTATGGGTAACTTCCCGCTGCGGGGTGTCCCAGTAGGGATCAGACAGGAGGAGCAGCTGCCATCTCACCAGGCCTGCTATATGGTGAGCCCCGGGCCATGTGCTTCATTAGCCCTGCCTCGTCCCCGTGCCAGGTAGCGTACACACACACAGACACACACACGAGGCCTCTGGGTAATTCCTGCATTGATGATCTGCCATTAAGTGAGCACTCAAAGCAAAAAGAGGCACTTGTGGAAAGGTGACAGCGACGCATAGTGGCCTGACCTTTACCAGATGTTTTGTTGAGATTGTGTCTCTGTGTGTGTGTGCGTGTGTGTGAGAAAAGGCTTGTGGGTGTGCGAGCCGTTCTGCTGCGTATACAGTATAAAGGAGGAACGCCATATCAACAACATAACCGAGGGTGGATCAGTAACTAACGGCACGTTGTCATACCATGTGACACAACAGTCAGATATCATTACATACTATGCCTGTTAATGTCTGTTAATCAGATACAGTGGAGCTTATTAGATGTAATGAGACACTCCCTCCAGAACAACCCATTAACCTGAAGGTTACTCCGTCTGGCTGCTTTCCTTCTGCTCACTACAACACACACAATATTCAGATTTACATCCACTCAGGCCTTATCTGATAGTCTGTTGTGTACGTGCTTTGGCTCTGACATCATTGAGTTCAAGGAGAGACAATCTGAAGGGACTACAGCAGCGCATAAACACACACACACACACATTTAAACCTTTTCTCTAGACTGTTGATTGAAATTCATCCAGTTTCTATATTTAAGTGCAAGCCGTGGAAGACGGAAACAATAGCGGGTGATGAACAATGGAGGTGCGCCCATTCTCTGCTGGCTTATTAAAACCAGCAGTGCAGGACAGTCAGTCAGGAAGCCAGTGAATGGAGCAGCACAATGGCAGCCAGGAGGCCACACCTGGCTGGCCTGGACACCTGGTGCGCCCCACTGCAACAACACAATGACGTCATGGGTGGACGTTTGCGTGCGGCAGTGAGAGGGAACCACAGCATCTCAGTAACAGAGGAGCGCTTGAGACCTGAGTTTGACAATTTGTAGCTTTTCTAGTGGATTGACAGTGAAAACCTGCATAACTCACTGGAAGAGAATAGAGGCGACAGAGGGCATGAGTGTGTGTGTGTGTGTTTGAGAGTGTGCGTGTGTGTGTGATTTCATCCAATCCACTGACCACATCACTCAAAAAGTCCTTCTTGTTTCTGCTCAGCTTTCCTAATTCCCCATTGAACTGCGTTGTATAGGAATTCTGTGTGTATGTTGCTGTCCATGGTGCTGAATGCTTCTGCGCTCTGATGCAGGGAAACAACGCTGACTTGAGCCTCCTGACTGTGTGTGTGTGTGTGTGTGTGTGTGTGTGTGTGTGTGTGTGTGGTTTAACACACAAATTCAGTGAAACTTTGGGGGTATCAAAGCCATTTAAAAAATATCTGATTTGTAGTTTTCTGTTGTTTATGCACCTTCATGACTGGCTCCCTGAGTGTGTGTATGTATGTGTGTGTGCGTGTGATCATCCCACCTCGCCGCTCCATCTCCCCTTTATGCAGCTGAAAACAAAGGATATGGCCACTCAATGATTTTCTTGGCGTACTTTCTGACCATGTTGTCTTCTCCGAAGATGAAGAGGGACCTGTTGACGGTGAAGCAGTTCTCCCTGACCGGGATGGGGTTGTACAGGGCCATGGTGCGGGCGCGCTGCGCTTTGGTCTGCTTGAAAGCTGGGGAGATGCCACCTGTAGACACGGCGGCCCCATCCCGGTTGCGGTTGCGCTCGGAACCCCCATCTCCTGAACTCAACAAGCCAGGGACGTCGTCTCCAAAGCGGGCCATTCTGTCAGAAGCAAAGCAACAACAAAAAAGGAGGGAAAGGAGGTTACAGTCTCCTGGAGGACGCAGGGCGCGGTGCGGCAGCGGAGCGGCAGAAAAGCGGCAGCAGCGCGGCGGTGGCGCGGCAGCGAAGCGAAGAGGCAAGATCCTGCCCGGTTCTAGTCCATCATCAATTTATTGAGGGAAAACAGCCCACATCCTAGTGTTCTTAAACTCAAACTGAGTTCAAACCCTCCTTCGCGTCTCTCTTCGCAGAGTGTGTCACGTTTTAAGGGACCTGAATCGTGACCCGGACCTGTGGAGTCTCTGAAACAGCAACACGTCGATGTCTCTCCACTCCAGCGCGCTCTGCGTAAAACACAACGCAGATCCAAACAAAGTCTTTCAAATCATAAAACACTCAGCCGTGTTACACTGAGCTCGCCTGGTGCATTGTGCTGCTTATGTATCCACACACACACACACAGACACACACACGGCTAAAAGCAGCAACAGGTCACGTCTTCATCCATCCTCGGTCCACCGACTGAGGAGCGAGTGTTCATCTCTGGATTCGCCAAGTTAACCTCTCGCTTCTGTCTCCCCTTGCCTCGTCCTCGCGTTAGTCCGCGTCCGTGCGTGAGAGCGCGGAGGAATCAAACTTTCCACGCGATAATAAACAAAAAAAAAAAAGCAAGCACAACCAAACCGGATCAATTGACGCCAGGCGGAGGAAAATTATGTTTTAAAAAGAGCCTCCGGTGGCGCTGAGGGACGCGTCCGGTTTCTCTTCACAATAGTGACCGAATGCGACCGCAACAGAGCCCAGAGGAGCGAGAATGAGAGGGAGCTGCGCAGCTTGCAGCCTGGAGACAAGCAGAGTTAACAAACTGAGGGTCCACAGAAAGGAACAAGTCTAATTTAATGAAAACTAAAGCTTAAATTTACGGAGAATTTATATAAACAGATGATAATGAATTTAAAGCCTATTATGAGTTTTATAATGACTTATACGAAGGCAAACAGCGTGTTCATATGTTAGAATCTACATTTATGATATTAGGATCACACCACTGTTTATATGGAAGTGGTCAGCTGTTATTGGGGGAGGGGCTCCGCTGTGAATGCTGGTCACGCAACAAATCTGTGTGTGTGTGTGTGTGTGTGTGTGTGTGTGTTGAAGCAAACACCTGTTGCCAACACCGAGCAGCACCAGAGGGACGCCAGCGAGTCTCTGCGCCTGTAGAAGAGCAGCAGGGTCTCCAAGCCCGCGAGAGTGAGGAGGAGGAGGAGGATGAGGATGAGAGGAAGCACATTCATGCAGAGCTATAAACGAGAGGGAGAGAGAGAGGGTGGAGAGGACCAACCTGACCAGGGCGAGCGAGCAAATGGAGAGATGGAAGCAAACATGTTATTGTTGCTTCCCAAACATAAGAGATCAAACTCATTTAAGGATGCAAACGAGATGTGTGTGTGTGTGTGTGTGTGTGTGAGATACTGGTGGGTGTTCAGTGATGGTGGTAGCTGTATGACGAAGGCGGTGATCAGTGGTGTGTATAGGCCATGAATACCCCAACTGAACATCCTATGGGGGTTAAAAATAGAACACACAACGTAAAAGACACATTAGAGGGGACGAGACCTCAGTTAGTGTCACATCCTGTCTCAGTGCAGCAGCCAGAAGCGTTCACGGCTGAAAGGTGAGGGGTGAATTATTATAATGAGGTGTTAGGGAGTGAGGAAGATGAGGGGTGGCAGACTGATGTTCCCCTGCTGGAAAATGGCAAAGGAGCGCCGAGCCTTTTTGTTACCGCGGCGACATTTTCAGTCAGTGGCTTTGTACTTTTGTTGACTGCCTGCGATTGAAGTCAACTGTGAGATGCTTGCCGAGCTTCTAGTGTGGCGTTTGTTTTAGTCAAGGGGTCTCAAACTGTGGCGTGAGGACCTGTGGTTGTACGGACAATTTTTGCAGAAAATCAAAACAAATACAATGTGTTCAAATTCTGTTGATTGTATTTAAAACCTCTGATTAAATTGCTTGGGACCTTCACACTGTGCACATCCTCTCCGCTTCATTGTCATGTCTATCAAAAGCATCTAACTTAATCTAGCGAAAAGAGCACACGTTTCCAAGGTTACCGCGCTGTCATGACAGTGAGTTGACAGTCGGTGTGCTTTTAGTGGTGGGACTTACTGCCACAGGACCCAGATGTGGGCACAGATTTCAATTCAAAAATAGCACACGTGAAAGCAGATACCTGGCAGGCTGGTATCTGAAAGCTGCTTATTACCATCAGCTCCTCTTCATCGCCTCCGACTGCTCCTTACCCTCACAACAAGAGTCAGAACAAGGAATTCAAAGCAGATGCGCTCATGTTGATTTGTCGAATGTGATTGTTAAAGTAAATTTTTTACAGATTTGATGGATGATTTTCTGTGCTGGAGTTCGGGAGTTTGATTCGTTCCGACTCTTGGAAACTCAGTTGAACTTCGGTTCGGTGAGGAGGAGTGTCGGCCTCTTCGTCAAGTCGGTGCAATCGTGACGGACGATGTTAAGTTCCTTCACTAAAAATAGCCGAACCTGACACATCCTGACTACTTTCACGGTGTGTGTGTGTGTGTGTGTGTGTGCACAGTGTGACATGAAGAGCTGCAGTGCAACAACGCAGGAGGTGAACAAGTTAACATCACTCAGGCTGACTCAAGGTATAGATATCCAGCGCTCCTACGCTTACATGATGTCCAAAAGCACAAACTCAAACATGACGTGGGTGTGTGTGTGTGTGAGTGGTAGTGCTTTAACAGCCTGGGTAGGATCCAGTCTGTTCATCTGTGTGTGTGTGTGTTTGTGTGTGTGGAGTCTGGGTGCGGCTGAGCATTTGGTTCAGGGTGACTGGTTTTGAATTGAGTACAGCTGCGTCTAATTATCAATCAATCTGCTTATTTCCTCTAGCAGTGGAGTTCATCTCAGAGCTCCTCAGACAGAGTGACGGACTGAAACGCCACTGAAACACTATTTTGTTCAGAATTAAGTTATTTTCACACACACACACACAGACAGAGGGAGAGAGAGAGAGAGAGAGAGAGAGAGAGAGAGAGAGAGCACGAGAGAGAGAGAGAGAGAGAGAGAGAGAGAGAGCACGAGAGAGATACACGTCATCACTTTTTCATCAGTGTGACGAATGATCTTGTTGACAGCGATGAGAGGCATTTTAACTGTGCAGGTATAAGACACACACACACACACACACACACACATATCTATTATAAATGATTATTTTGGAGTGTTGTCTTTGATTATTCATCTGAAAAAGGCTTCTTCAGTTCTAAACTAAACCCATATCCCCACTGTGGGACGTGGATACATGGGTGAGCGACGAACTGGAGCGTGTGTGCATCATCAGGGGGGTTAGAGGTGTAGCTGGTGTTCTGGCAGAGCGGCAGCAGAGCGACGTCAGAGCGGCGTCGTAAATAGCACGACAAGTGGCGTCCCCCCTCTCCCCCCCTCACCTCCTCTGATCCGGGAACTTTCGGCCCAGTTTGACATAAATGGCCTCTTTTACACCTCTAACACACCATCCGTCTTCTTGCATTCTCCCTTCTTCTAGTTAGTGTCTTCATCTTGTCCTATACTTAGACGCCGTTTCTGGCATCCAGCTTGAAGGGACGAAGAAGAAGAACTCCCCCTCCAGCCCAGCAGGTCCTCCTCTCTGTTTGTTCTGTCTGAGAGAGGTCGGAAAAAGACAAACTAAACCAACATCTCCTATTTTCCGATAATTCCCGAGGACAGGAGGACGTTTGTTGACCTCCTAAAGCCGGTGTTGACTGTTAACGGGAAGCAGCGAGTCGCCCCTGATCAGGCTGTGAAGCTTCCTCTCATCACTGTCTGAGGGAGTCAGAGTGAGTGACCACCTGCGTCTGTTAGAACGGATCAAGAGGAAGTGAAGGAAAGAGATGGTGAAAGGAGGAAGGAAGTGAAGGAAGTGAAGGAAGTCTTAACATTCCTCCAGAAATGTCCCAGAAAGGAGAAGCAGCTATGGAGAATGAATGAATACATAGATATCTCTTTGTGGTGCGTTCAAGGACATTTATCCCCTGAAACTCACTCCTCTCCACAGTATTTTGGTGTACTTATTGTGCGTCTTCTGTTTCCACGTCAAACAACTTAAAGCGAGGACGTCGACGCCATTGATGTTACACTTATGTATGCAGCAATAGAATCAGCCTTTCAAAATAAAATCCCTCAGGTGTTTATCAAGCCAAGAGGTGTTTAGAGGCAAAACAGGCAATCAAAGCAAATGTACATGAGAAGCGGAGCGTTGAGGAGATTTCATTCAGTCTCTGCTGAGCTCTTTGTGTGTGTTTGATAAATGAAGTGAAGCTTGAGGCGATGCACCACTCTGTCGTCTGTCAGGGGGAAATGAAGGCTTATTTGCAGCTTTCATGCCAGCTTTTGTTTTAGATGAGCATGATGATGAAGGCTTTGATTGGATGAGATATTTATAACGCTGCAGTTTAGGAGCCAAAGTCAGCTTGAAAGATTTTATGACTTTCAGGCTTAACTAACTCAAAAATCTGTGTTTTTTTTTACCAGTCACCGTCACTGTGGTCGGCATGGCAACAAGGCACCTCAGGGATGATGCCCCCCCCATCCCACCTCCAGACACTGACTGTGCAGGAGTGTGTGGCCTTACACAACATCACTGTGACTGTGCAGAGTGCTGAGAAACTGGGTGGCCCAAAAAAAGGCAACATGTTTCCAACACTCGCCCGAGGAGATAGACACACAAACACACAGCTACACACTAGCTGGGGAGGGACATTGAGCATCTAGAGACCTAGATCATTGTCTCAGGAGATGGTGGAGCCTCTCATTCATCAGGTGGACAGGAGTGTGGCTCCTGTGGGTTGCTAATGTGGCTCCCTGTCTGCTAAATCTGTACCGTCAGCAGTCCTTTTGTTTAGATGCAACAGCTTCTAAAGTGATTCATACATCAGCGTGTTTTAAAGTTATGACCCCTGGTGGTCAAACATTAATCAAAGCAGCAATATGTTAGATTGTGCAGGGGGAGGAAGAATGAAGAAAGAGAGCAGCTCCCTCCTCTTCCTCCCACCTGCTGCTCCACTCCTTCCTCCTCGACTCCTCACACCGGAGAACTTGACACATGATTGACAGCTGAGGTAGTGAATACAAGCAGCACCAAGGCAGATTGGCTCCTTTCAGATGCGTCTCAGGACACAACTCACTTAGCAAACTGGGATCGACTGGAAGTGCGCTGGAATTGCAAACTTTCCCGTTTACTCTGAAGTTACAAATATTTAAAATGAAAGGCAGTGGTAGTAGGGAAGAGAACAATCAACCGGAATTCTCAAAAACGGCAAAACGGCAAGAACCCAGAGGAGCAAAACCTCCATTACGCCTGCAACAAAGTTTCCAAACATTAGTCACCAGAGAAAAGTGGAAACGATATTCGTCACTGACTGTTAGTCATGATGAAGTCGTCCTCTCTGTGTAATTGGTGTGTATTTTAAGGAGTGGACACACATTTCTAGCGTGTGCCGTCAGCCAGACTGCAGATTTCAGCGCCGCACAAAAAAGCTGAGGGGAAACACAGAGGGGCGGACGACAAAGCCGGAGCCATTGATGTGTTGAGATGAAGGGAGCCGGGGAGATTGCACTATATTTAGCTTCATTGAGATGGAAATGGTTGGAACATGACAGGACGTGTGTGTGTGTGCGTCTGTGTGCCGTTTTGGGCCGTGCACGTGCTTCTATATGTCCCTGTGTCAGCTGAGCACGTGTGTCTGTGTTTGACCACGAGCCGTTGAGCAAACACACACCCCCCCCCCCTCCCTGAGCAGTTCTGGTTGGGAAAGTGTTTCTTCACATTAAGACAGATGTAATTACAGGAACTCGGACAGAATCAATAGCAATTTCTGTGCGATACACACAACCTGGAAACAGCAGCTCCACTTTCTTCTTCTCTGGCCTCAAATCAGAGCCTGGTGGCGTTATGATGAAACACACTCACCCTACAGCAAGATGGGTCTCTCTCTCCCTCTCTCCCCCCCACCAAATCTGTCTCACCCCCCCAACCCAGATTCCCGCCTTCCACTGTTGTCTTCCTCCTACTTGTTTCCTAGCAACTGAACCGACATGCCCTGTATTATCAGCCCCGAGAAAGCTGTCGCCACAAACCTATATTTTATGGAGTAACCTATATAAATCATTGTTCCCCACAGGGAGCTGAGTTATGGCTGTTGGCTCCAGACAAATGACACCGTCTCAGAGCGCGCCGGTAACCTGGTTTTGCGGCGCATCAGTTTAGAGTTTGGACAGGTCAGAGCCACGCCGCCGCAATTAATGATGCAGCGCAATGAGCAAGCAAAGGAACATGATATACGGAGCTGACGGGTTAATTTAGGTGACGTGATTTAGAAAGAGAGAGGAGAGCTCTGTGCTCGATAGCTGGAGACAGATCGTTCCACTGTTTGTCCTTTTATATGGAGTCATAGTGAATTGAATCATTTGTATCTGGAAATGTTTCCTCTAAATGACACTTTCACAGACGTGGAGGCCTGAGGGACTTATTTGAGCAGCAGATAAAAATGGCTGTTAGTGCCGTTATGAGCACAGCAACACAGTATTTCTGTTTACGGCTGGTTGACTCCTTAAAACACAGTGAACACCCAGAGATACGGAGTCATTCCATGAAACATTTAAACATATTTACAAATATAGATTCATAAATAATTTTGTGAAGAATTGGGAGAGATGTTAATGTGACTTGTAGATGTATGCAGCTGTGTTTGTGTGTATGTGTGTCTATAATCAGGGAATATCCTCCATTATACTGCAGGGCAATGGCATTTTTGTGCAGGAGTCTGTGATCTAATAAAACTCAAACTTTGCAGCATATATAAGAGGAAAACTGAGGCATAAACTCAACCTAAACTCTATTAAAACAAGTAACTGCTTATAAGAGGTGGGAAACTAGATTTATGAGGGTTTGGCTCTATCTAGTGACAATTAGTGGAACTACATAATTTGAAGGGACAACTCATTTTTCTAGTTTGTGGTCACAAATACAAATGAGTGAATCCTTCATTTAAAATCAAAGCCATAATAAAGAGAAGGGGGGGGGGGGGGGGGGGGGCTTGCTGCCTCAGTGTCTCTACGATATCAAAGTTATAAATTGAAATGTTGCTTCATCCATCCTCCTTTCCAATCTCCCATTTCCAAATCGAACATCTTCATTTTGCTGATTGATTTGTGAGTTCAGTTCAGAAACTTAATGAGTAAAAAATGAAAATGGAATATTAAGATATTGAATTTGATTCCGTGCCGGGGGAAGATGTACGGAAACGCTCTGATAAGTCATTTACTTCATATAAATTATTCATGCGGTATTACCTCACATCAGATCATTTATATGGGTGTGGAAATGGGAAAATGGCCTCTTTTACTTTAGCCAATAAAGCATAGAAACATTATATTAAAGTGTGTTTGTGGCCAGAATGTGTGTATAGGAAGTGAAAGTTTGCAGAATAACTCCTGTACAATAAAACAACATTATTACAGGTTTGGTTTGTGTCCCACAGTGCTAATGAAATGGGATTTAGAGACTCCAATCCAAGCTTTGAACACAGAACAAAGGCAAAGAGAAAGGAGCAGAACAGCTGCAGATGGAACGGCGTTATGCTGTTTGGTAAAGGAAAGTATGTGGGTTAATCAAAAAAAGCAATGAATAAGAAATTTGCAGCTCGAGCAGTGAACAGTGAGTGAGTGCTCAGAGCCACAAACCATTACTTTTTTTTAATTAAACTCTCCACAGGTCCATATATCTATCCGGCTCAAAACTGGAGTGAATGAAAAGCGTGTTAATAATCAAACTGGCAGCAGACAGATCGATGATGTCTACAGAAGACTGTAAATTCAAGAAAGTGATGTGGGGGGTCTCAACTGGTGGGGCCGAGGGATACCTGGCTGGAGGAAGGAGGAGAGGAGAGGCGAGGAAGAGAAGAGAAGAGAAGAGAAGAGAAGAGAAGAGAAGAGAAGAGAAGAGAAGAGAAGAGAAGAGAAGAGTCCCTGAAAGTCTCTCCAATAAAATCAAATCACAACACTGTAATTCAAGAATATCAGAGTCATAATTTATTCTAGTGTGCGTGTGCGTGTGTGTGTGTGTGTGTGTGTGTGTGACTTTAATGAGATCACTCAGACTGGCTGGTTTTTCAGTCCACATAACAATGTACGGTATATCCACACGTCACTGCCTAATGGCTCTGTGAGCGGCAGCTGCTGTGATCTGGAACACACACACACACACACACACACATGAACACAGCTCACACTGCAGTCAGACACTAGACTGAGGATTAGTCTGCCGTCTGGTGAGCTAAACATTGCTAATTTTCCACATTATCCTGCTGAAATGACACGACAGTATCCAAGATGGGACGACTCTCAGTCTGTCCCCGGTCGCTCTCACACACTGATGGATTTGTGTTAGTTCTAACATGCACAGAAAAACATTCTAAACTGTACCTATTGTCATGTTCTTTTCGGTTTTACTTTAAAATACGTTTTAAACTTGTTGCACATGATAATCATACAAATACACAGAATTAGAACCATCTGTTTGCTTGATGAATGCACAGGGAGCAGTTCCCAGTGTCTCCACTAGGGGTCAGAGACGTGACACTGTATCACAGACTTACAGTGTTTGCTCTGTGGGATATTGATGGCGGCTCAGTTTGCTTACCAAGCACCTTCAGCCACATTTGTCTAAGCGGCTCCCTCCCAGAGCAACATAAGTCACACTTAGGCTCCCTCTGGGTTAAGGGGGAATTGATGTGATGAATTTCCCACAAACACACACACACACACACACACATACACACACACTTCAGGCGTCAGTCCCTGGCTTGTTTCGACACCTATTTGCTCACACAGAAGCTCATCTTAATGCTGACCACACACTACAACACCCATCACTGCATTCTAATTTGAAAATAGTGGCAGAAAAAAATGCAATTTAGATAAAGCTGCCGCACACACACATACACACACAAGCACACACACACAGCCCATTTGACTGGAAACCCCTAGAGCTTGAAAGAAGTCCTGTTACACTACAAAGCCAACGGCACAACACAATCCGTGTACAGAGCGCACGTCCCTCCGTGTCAGCATTACAGGAAACACACCAATCCCCCCCACACACACACACAATTTAACTATAGTAAAGTATTAGGCTTTGTTCCAAAATGGTGCAGTTTCCCAGTAAACGGCAGTAAGCTGCCACAGCCTGAAGCCTGTCTCACATTTCATATTAAATATTACCATAAAGCTGTTAATTGCAATAACTCGGCCAACCAGGCAATGAAACTTTTCATCATGAGGATTGTGTTTATATATTCTACAGTGGGGCTGTTTTTGTTTAGATAAATCTGTTTTCTGTGGAAATATTGACTGGCTATGATTCCTCCTTTATGACTGAAACTGGAGAGGAACGTTCAACCACAGCTCTGCGCTGTTGGACGATCACGTGTTGCTCTTAAGATCAGGGTGAGTGTGCGACTCCTCTCGCCTAACACCATTATATGTGTGTGTGTGGAGGAGGAGGTCAACAGGTCACACTGCTTCCTGGGCTAAATTGTTTCATATGGCAGGGCAGGGAGGAGGTCAGGATATTGCAGAATCTATATTGCACTGAAGCATTAACCCCTCCAGCAAAGACATCTTTTATAACATTATTTCACATCATTTAGGTCACATAAGAAAAATATCTCACTGTTGAACATCTAAAAAAAAAATCAAGTCATCTAACATACATGGAAATGTTGTGCTTCATTCAGAGACTATAATTATTCTATTCCTGTTATTGGAGAATCAGCATTTCCTCATATTTCAATCGTTCCAGGTTCCAGTTATCTGGGGCAGCAATAGGGGGCGCTCCTCCTCTTGTACCACCACCAGTGACACTGGAGCCATTACTCCTCCTCCAGCAGCAGGTCAGTCCAGTGAACACAGTCATTACAAGAGGTGGCCACAGACTCATGGCCACGTTGTGTATTTATCTACCTTGAAATTGAAGTTCTAGAATATATACAGTGTGTGTAATATTAAAATGTAATAACAGCTGAAAAAACTCCTCTGATAAATGATGAGGAAACATTTTAAGAGGTAAATATACTTGATTCAGCATCTTTCATGTGTGCACGTCCAGAACAATGACCGAGATCGACTTCCATTAATCTGTGATGTCACATTATGTGTGTACAGAACAGAGACGTCTTCCTCGCCCAGCAGAGTAATCGCAGCGCCTACGGACAAACACGCCTCTCATCAATCAGCCCGCACAGTGAAAGTCACACACTTCCACCCGGCAGAAGGACAAACGGATTCCTGGCCTTTAAATTCTGTTTTAAATTCCTTTTGTCATCTTTGTGTTTTATTCCAGAGCTACAGTGTTAGTCATCTTATTGAGCGCCGCCTCAGAGGATGAAGATCTCAATTTACACTGAAATTACATTCAGCAGCCGAGCCTGAAACCTTATTCTATTATATTACGGCCAGCGAGCGAGTTATGTGGAGATTTGTGTTCTTTAATTATTAAACAGACGATATGTGTTCTTGCAAAGCTTGCACATTCGGAGGAAAACTGAGCGGCACACTGAGCTGCGTGTGTGTGTACGTGTGTGTGTGTGTAAATGAGGGCACACAGCGCTGTCAGGTGGTGTTGAATGGGAGCAGCGGAGTCCATATTTCACACAGGTTCCCACAGGAGATGTGTGGAGCTGGATCAGTATATCAGAGGGCAGAGATACATGGAGGGAGCAGCGACGGCGTAAAGCTGGGGGAAAAGGGGAAAAGGGGAGCAGGAGCCCGGCTGATCCTCTGAGCTGAGAGGAAACACAGGCCGGCGTTTACTCTGAGAGCTTTACGTTAGAAGGAAACAAAATTCTGTTCCTTATTTACTGCACTCCAGCCCTCCTTCACATCCGTCCACTGCCTCCATTTCACTCCCAGAACGTTTCACTCAAACTCGGAGGCCATTGGTGGCTGACCGATCACACACCTTAGTGACTCTCCATGTCTCTCTCTCCGTCTCTCTCTCTCTCCGTCTCTGCAGTGTTCATCAACAGCAGCACTTGGTGACAGTTTGTTCCTTAATAAAACGCAGAGGGAGAGAAGGAGCGAGCAAACAGGGAATAAAGAAAATGATACAAAGTTGTCGTATGTTGAAATTGGCCTGCTTGAATTAAATATCCACTCTGTGTGTGAGGGGACAAACGTTTCTGCACTTTTTCTGCAACACACACACACACACACTTCTCTCTCTCTCATTTGAGCGACGCATGGTTTTGTGTGGCAGAAAATGGCTTTTCAGCATGTCACCATTAATAATTTACGTATGACAAACAGCTCTGACATTTACACTGAGCTGGGTGTCTGTCTGACAGCGGCAGGGAGACAGTAATGAGGGGGGAGGGTGCCAACAAGGGGGAGAGACAGGTTCTCTCCTTGTGTACAGATGGAATTAGAAAGGGTCAGTCAGGCCTGATGAAGTGTCAAAGCTTCAGTAGCCAAACAGTAATGGACCAGGCTAAGCTGCTTCTCCTGAACTATGGAAGAAAATGATCCAAAGACCTCAAACTGAGCCTGAGTTTAAGCTTATTTACACAGAGATACAAGCACTGACTCAGCTCAGCAAACAGACGTGGGAAAAGCTTGGCTAAAGTGTAGTTTCAGTCAATCTGGACATATTGGTATGAATATGCAGCCTTAAAGCCGTTCAGTCTGCGTGTCAGGCTGTGTGATGCTGCTGCTGCCTGCTTGAAGCATCAATCACACCGTCGCTCAGCTGTCAACAGATGTGCTGAATAAAGAATGCGTAAATGGTGACTAAGTGTCGCACTCCTGCCCGCCTATGTTCCTGAATATCTGCCTGATTGACAGTTCAACAGGTTGAGGATGAGCGGGTGTGTGAGGCCCTCTGGGGGCAGCAGAGAGACACTGAGAGGAGCAGACAGACAGGCAGACAGAAGCCCGGAACAAAACCACTGCGCCGGGCTTCTCCACCACACAGAGAGTTTCATCAGCTTAATGTTTTAAGACATTAGAGCCATGAACAGCATGGATCAACATCTTTGTGTAGAATATCATTATGAGATCCATTAACAATTCTTTCATCTGTACTGGCACAAAGTTATTGCCTTCATATCGTTACAGACATAGAGCTCATTTGCATCATAATAACAGACAATCATCATCCATTATTGTGCATTCACAGTCATTCATGGGTCGGATTGGGTTAAAATGGGAAGGATAAATTAACAAAACATACAAATCTCACTGACAGAATGCACAATTAAACATTAAAGGCTTTGCTGGGCTGCAGAGAATGTAAATGTCTGCATCCGACTCGCTCCGGCTGATATCTCACGCCTGGTCGCTGTCACAGGAAAGGTAATCACGTCCTTCACTGCAGCCCTAGATTGTGGGCCTGTCATATAGAATATCGACCGATCTGCTGCTGCTTCTTATTTGTAATCTTTTGCCCGTCTAGCAACATCAGCATTTCAGTTTCACTTTACTAATACACACGACTCATCTAGTTGAAAAAGTCTCCAAAGTCTAAACTGAAACATGCAGAGCCACAGGAGTTTGCGTCACGCTTAGTAAATGTGGCCCTTTGTTTTCACTCAGCGGTGACGGCAGGATATGAAGGTGTTATTGACAGAAAAACTGCCTCAGTGAAACGTGAAAGCATTATCATACTTCATTAGCAAACTACCTGATGTTCCTTTGTGCAAAAACCTTTTATTTTCCTTTCAGCAAAACATTCTGTCAATTCCAAAGTAATGAGAAAAATCCAATATAAACCCATTAATGTAAAAACTACAGGAAACATCTGAGCTGCTAAAATGAAAGAAAGGAAACTCAGGACCTCAGTGTGTGGCTGCTGTTTGTGCTCGGCGTGTTAAAAGAATCAAAACACAAACACGGCGGAAAAACAGGCAATTTCCAAACTGCAGCTGTGAGCAATGAAACAGGTTGGAAGCTTCAGGGAAGGTCAGAGGAACAACCAGCGTGCATCAATGGTGTTGTGATCAGAAGAAATGAGGATGAACCCAAATCCAAACATCCCCTGCAGAGAACAGCATCAACACAGGACACACACAAACACACACGCTGATAACACACACATGCACGCAAGCAGTGGCCGCACAAACAGATGATGTGTCCATCTCGGGGTCTTCATCTTTCATCTGTAACCACTGAGTCCTGCAGAATTTACAAACACATCAGCGCTGAGGTATTGCATGAATTTTTGATTTGACATCCAGCAACACGTCTCATAGCTCAGAGGGGTGTGTTTCCCCCGCCCGTAGCGCCGCCAAGCGCCTCCGACAAGACGCAGGAAGAATGTTGGCTCATGGAAAAAGATGGAAAATTCCTGACGCGAGTGTGAGATGAAAATCAGTTTGGCCTTGAGAATAAACGGATCTAAGTGAATGAAATACAACAAGTTAGTCTGCCAGTTTGAGTTATTCATAAATGTAAACCGCCAAAGTGACTTTTCCCCACAGATCTGTACAGAATGACATCATCTGTGTTGGTAGAAAGAGGAAGTGGCGTCGTTCCGTTTACTTAGCTGGAACCTTTTAATAACCGCATGGATTGAGTGCAGTCCAGAGACGCTGGAGCGATGTTATTATTGTGTTATCGCTGCACTCCAAACTACTTCATCAAATCCCATTCAACCCGCATCCTTTTATTATAATTGCTTGCCAGGAGAGCAGAGGCGTGGCGAGAAAGTCCAAAGACGCAGGAGTCGCTCAGAGAGGAAGCAACGCAAAATGATCAAGCAGGACAAACACCAATGGCTTTGTGTTCCTGCTCAGCCAAGTCCGAGATTACAGGTCAGAGGGTTTAGGTTAGGACGGACACAAACGCTCTGCTGAGTCAAATCACAGAGTAATAGGACAATAAAAGCTAAACTGCTTTCGTTGTAACAATCCACCACATGTGCTGACTCGCTGTTGTCAGGATGAACTGTGGAGAAGGCAAAGCTGCTTAATCATGGCTCTGCTCTCCACCTTCATCTCCACAGCACAACGTCCACATAAGTATCTTCTATCTTAACACAGATCCAGCTGAGCCTAAGCCTGGTCCTGATCCTGATCCTGATCCTGATCCGTGGGTCAGCTGTATTTTGGTCTCAGTTTGCCCCCACAGGTGTCTTCAATTATTGCTTAGGCCTCTTAGGTTGCTGTGGGGTGTAACTCTGCTGGGAGCTGCCAGACTCTGTATGACGTATTGATTTCATTTCCCCCGTGCTGCCCTGTTAGGCTCCATTAGAGCAATCCAGCTACAGATCTCACTGCTTTAAATGTGGGTCAAATGGTAACATCAGTTAGAACCTACACTCAGAGACCTCTGCAGCGGAGAGCAGGAGCCTGTGGTCTGTGTGTGAGTGTTTGGCAGTGATCTGTGATCTGTCTGATCTAGCCGACTTTATAAAAACAAATTTAAGAAAACGATTTGTTTGGGGATACTTCTTTCAGACATAATTTGTAATATTCAAGTTGAATATCTCTGTCTGGAGAGATGGATTGGCTTTTTGAAGGCATAATCGCTCTGAAACAGCTCTTAGTGTTGCACTCTGGGAATCCCACCACACACACACACACACACACACACACACACACACACACACACACACACACACACACACACACACACACACACACACACACACACACACACACACACACACACACACACACACACACACACACACACCTTGTAAATCAATTCAATTTGTTCCTGCATTTGGAGTCGTTTGCTGTGGGACTAGTTTTGCATTTAAGCTCTAAATGAAGCCACTTGCAAAGATAATCTCAGTTGTCCATCCTAATAACGACATTGTTACTTTAACCAATGTTACCATTGTTACTTTAACCACTCTAATCACGTTTAACATTTGGCTTATAACAATTAAGTTCATCATTAGTCCCACACTTTAACCCCTCTGTCTTTACTGAAGTGACACCAACCTGAGCGGGCGATGTCATGAAAACCCAGGCGAGGTGAATTAATCACACACACACACACACAAACACACACACACACACACACACACACACACACACACACACACACACACACACACACACACACACACACACACGCACACACACACACCATGCATGTACAGAGAATAACAAACAACCGCAGCTTAAATTACTGAATAGGCAAATACACAATAGGCCCGCACACAAAGTACACACTGGCTTTGAGAGGGCGACACTCGGCTGTGTCAGGACAGAGAACACAAAACACTTTGTGATTAAGCAGATGGGCTTAGAACAGAACAGACGGGCTCAAGTAGGAAAGCAGTCAGATGTGAGCAACATACGAATGAACCTATGCTCATCGTGCCGAAACACACACACACACACACATGAAGACACATCATCCTCAGAGTGAAGTGAGAGATAGAGTGAGAGAGAGAGAGTGAGAGAGAGAGAGAGAGAGAGAGAGAGAGAGAGAGAGAGAGAGAGAGAGAGAGAGAGAGAGAGAGAGAGAGAGAGAGAGAGAGAGAGAGGATGTCACTCTAGTTTGAAGTTATTCAGGTCAAAGGTGTGAACCGTCTCATTCTGTTTCTATTTTACACACACACACACACACGCACACACGTCAGGTTGAGACCCCTTAGCTCTCTGCTGCTGATTTGTCTCCAGTGTTTGGAGCTTCTTGATGCAGTTGAGATGACACATTGATGCAGTCTGATTACTGTCATTAGGACGGTATAACACCGACCCTAAGCACTGTTATTTCATCACTTCCTAGAGGAAGTCCAGCCCGCTACATGCCGTGTGCTACAACTGTACACACGTGTGCCTAAACAAACATACAGAACATCACATGAACATACAGATCAGTAAGTATGAAATTGCATGGGCATGTCTAAAACCAGGAGCCGTCATCCTCTAGTGATGCAAAATGAAATTGGAACCTGTCCAACCATAGACAGGCTGGCTGACTGGTGAACCAGCTCACATCAGCCTCCTTACAGCCTGTTGCTAGCCAGGAAAAACTAATTCACATGAGCTTTCCTTTCCACGTGACTCCATTCTGATCTGACAGCAGCCTAATTTCCTTTGAAAAACAAAAGCAGGTGCACACTTTGGCTCAGGTGCAGCGTCTCATTATCCTCCTCTCGGGTGGCAGCGGCTTTGCTGCTCGGCGGCACGGAGAGGAAGATGTTCATGGTTGTAACACATCCTGACACACTCTGGTCATTGTCATTGTCGTCGCAGCAACAGGAACAAAAGCGGGAGAGTGAACACCAAAATAGAATCTTTGCTTTTCTTGGCATTATCCATGATGGAGGCAAGACGCTGAGGTAATCCATAAGGGGTCTGAATATACTTTAAGTATGATGCATTGGCCGTGATGGCAGGTGGCATCCTGTACCTATGGTGAGTTGGAGGGGTGCCACAGAGGGTGACAGCACCGCTAGAGGTGAAGCTCCAGCTTCAGCTGGGAAACAGAGGGGGGTGCCGCTGCCAGAATAACCCAGAAAATCCACCTCACCACAGGGCAGGAAATCAATACATACACACACACACACAGGCATGCACACACACACACACGCAGCAGGAGCATGAGACACACACACAAACACACACACGTATACAGTACACTGGCATTACAGCCGGCACTCTACAGTCGTCTGACAACAGCAGAACTCCGTCTCAGAGTGGCTTCACTAAAGCCATTAAGCATTAATGACAACGTAGCAAACAACAACAACTGAAATGAAAAACTGTTACAGCCGTCACAGCAATCAATAGAGACACTCTCCGCTCCTCTCCACTCCACTCCACAGCAGAAGGCACAACTTGCAATAACATCCAGAAGAGAGGGTTTGTAAATATGTGAACAAAGCCAAACTCACCAGGAGTAAATCCAATCTATTTCCTGAGCTGATGAATTAAGAAGTATAGGACGTTTAAGTAAACACAGTCATTCAAATGTGTTTACGGTCATCTGTATGTGTCTGTTGCTTCAATATAAAAAGAATCAGCATCACGGTGTGAAATGTTGATGATGTCATTGTTCACAGATGTGCTCCTGCAGCCTGAGGCGGCCGGGGAACGCATGAGGAAAACATCCATAAGTAAAAACAGGAGATATTTATGAGGGATTAGGATTCATACTCACTCCCACTCCTTGCGACGTGCCTGCGGTGTGCTCTGTATCTTATGAGCCTGGTGGGCTTTGACGATGTCCCTCTGTTCGATCAGGCCCCCCCGCCGCCTCTTGATCATATTGGGACTGACCGCCAGATCTCCGTCCACCCCCAGCGCTCCCCCTCCGCCCTCGAAGGACGACCCCACGTCCAGGGAGAGGCCCAGGCGGTTCTGGTGCATGGGGGACGTGTGGCCCGACGTGTGCGGCACGTAGAGGGTGTCGTAGCTGGTGGACAGACTGTGTGGCTCCAGGAGGGTGCGGGCTCCGGCCAGGCCCGTCCGGTGCTGCTGCCAGCTCTCACACTCTGCCGGGGGAGGGTAGAGGTGGTGCCTGGGGGTGCTGCTGCCACACACCGCACCCATGCCTGGTCCACCCGGGGCCCTCGGTAGACCCGCAACATCGTCGTCCCCTGTCAGAGACTGAGAGCTGACAGAACAGGAGCCCAGTTCCAACATGGTCTCAAGGCTGCCCAGGCTCTCAACATAGTTCTGCATGAGGGAGGAGACACAAAGAGAAAGAGATATAAGTGTGTGTTTGGTTTAATGACATCATAATGTAATTCCCAATGAGAGATGCAGACAGTCAACCAGAATCTTCAGTGCTTAGATGATTCATTAAAGCTACATCGGTGAAAAGACAGAAGATATCTAACCCCTGTGTAATTCGGTGAGAAAGCCCATAAATACCGACCACCTCTGTGAGGAAGAGGAGCAGTGAAGAGAACACGATGCCCAGAGAAGAAAGGAGGAAGTTGTAGTGATGCGAAGATGCAGTTTTAAAATCCATCAGACTGCTGTTTGGCCCTAAGAGCCTTTTAATTAGACAGCAGTCATGGAGTGGACATACATGTTAGAGTGAGGCTGTGAGGAGCAGAGGGTCTTTTCAGTTGATGACAATGATGATGAACTCCTTTATGCTTCCAATTCAAGGGGTTTCCACTGACGCCCACAGTTGAATGTGGTTGCATTGACCCAATCACACAGCATATGTACGTATGGTTGATTTGCAAATGTCATGTGGACGGTGATGAAGAGGTGGTTGAAGGATAGAGACGATTGCAATGACATTTTTACCTCCAAGCTTGAAGATTGAATTGCGAATCAGTGAGAAAACAAAAGGTTAAACATTTCTGCTCTCACTGAGACATCATCCGATTAACAAAAGTGACATTAACATAAAAGACTTGGATAAAACAAATGAAGCAATGTGACCGACAAGCTGCTGCATTATTCTGTGGCTTCTTCCCTGATCCATCACAGAGTCTATACGCTCCCGATGCAAGGATGACTGGTGGGGCTCATTAGGGCTAATGGACGTGGGCCAACTGGTGAGCGTGCCAGTGCAGCAGAGCTTCAGCTGTCCTATTATTTACCACGGTGCACATTACAGAGTCCCTATAAGGACCCAGACTTAAATTAGGCAAATTATCTAAAGCAAACAAGCCGGCCTGGGGATGGAGATGGAGGCATGTGGGGATTTCATCTGACATAAAACAACCAGTGCCATTTCAAAAAGGCCAACCCTTTAGTTTGCTCACTTTACTGACAAAAAAATGGTTTTCCTTTAATTTGCCGCTTTCTGCAGCAGTATTATTTCTGCATTTCAGAAATGTCACGCACCATTATCAATAACACAGATATCCTGAGTGCCTCTCGGGGAAACGCAACTTCACTTAATTCATTTCATTCATTACAGGCGCTGAGAAACGCAGAGGCAATCAAACAGTGGTGGTTCACGGTAAATCGTAGGTTCAATGGCCCGAGTGAAGCGTGTTTCCACAGTGCCATTGAGCAACACAGATGCAGAATCCGTCCCTGCTTTTATGATGTTAAAATGCAAAGACAAATCCTCATTCAGCTGAAATGTCTTTATCACACATCCATTCATGATATAGATCCTGATCCGTCCCTTCCCTTGATCCCTCTGACACCTTCGACATTCCGCTCTCTGGGAGGTTAATTTCCTGTAATGACATCGCTGCTGCGGAACCTACAGAGCCGACGCCACTGTGAGTAAAATGACTTTAATTGTAGCTGTTTAGTAATGAATGTGAGCGGTGCTTCCAGTAGAGGAAACAACAGGTGCTGCCAAGTCCCGCCCACTTCCCTCTCTCACACAACTTTAATGAGTTCAATTATGTACACAGGATGGATCTCACAGACCATGCCAGGGAAATGCTTTATATAGATAGAAGTATATAAATATGCATGCTTTGGTTCAAACAATAGTTTGTGGTGCCTGCTGGAAAAACCTCTGTTGATCCATTTTTCAAATTGTGTTTTCAGACTGAGGCTGAGGAGGAATGCCAACACAATTAGCCCAAAAGGATGTTTGACTTCAGACCGTTTGGATTAAGGTTTCATAGCCCCGAGGGAAGAGCCCACTGAGATCTGATGGACTTACAGCATTCCCTCTTAGTCAGATTACAGAGAAACAAGAGGAGTGACAGGAAAAATCGACAAAACAGAGCAGAAAACCGTCATATTTGTGATCAATTGGATTACAATAGACTCAAACAAGCATTTAAACAGAGAACCCTATAAGCTTGACATGTATGAATGTATGAGACAAACAGACAGTTATTAGTGGTTATTAATTAGAATAATTAAAAGAACATTAAGAAGATTTAAATGGCTATGATTGATGCAGATGTTCCGTTTGTGGTCACAAGCATAATTACTCCTTCACTCTGACAGTTAGTGGATTTCACTGGCGGCTGACGGAGGCACATAAAGGCCTTCTATACAATATTCATCCATTCATGCAATATGTATCAGCTCCTATAGTGAGGTGTTAGTGGCCAATCTGCAACTGAGAGAGATGACATGTGACATGATGAAGAGCAGCTTAAGAATACGCTGGTCTTCTGTATTTACAACCACTTTGGGACACACACACACACACACACACACACACACACACACACACACACACACACACACACACACACACACACACACACACACACACACACACACACACACACACACACACACACACACACACACACACACACACACACACACACACACACACACAGTGCCTCCAGTCCACTGTGGTTGCCTTCTAAAGCCACGATGCCAAGACTGATGACAGTGGTTTGATATGAGCGGCCTAATCACATTCTTGGAGGCTAATGGTTGCCGAGGAGCCATAGTCACTTTCCTTTCAGTTTGCCATTAGCTACAATTGATTACAAATATGTTTTACTTAAAGCCCTGTGCTGAGTCTCTGGCCACTTACAGTCAGATAAAAGAAGATGGAAGAATGTGAATATTGACTAAAATCTAAATCACATAAATACAGCGGCCGCTTTGTTTTTTTATGCTTTTTGCTCAGCAGCCAGGTGTCTCCATGGGTTAGTAATGAGGAGTGAGGGAAAAGCTCAGGCAGGCGAGCAACCCTCTCACACCTGCTGCCCACGCAACCGCCTGATTATACGGCAGACTGCCGCTGCATCCTACTGCTCGACATGGAAGTCAGCCAAGCAACTGTCAGGAAGCGTTAGGTCGCCTCAAACTACTCAAATGGGCTAAAAAAAAAAGGGAGATCAGGTGTAAATGGCTCATCCAGCTGAGAGTAATAAGCAGATACATATATAGAGGGGCCCAAATCTAACAGCAACAAAGGAAATAAAGTTCATGTAAGTTGATTTCTTCAGTCAGATTTGGGCTAAAATCTGCATCTGTTTGTCTCTTAGAGGAAGACTAAGGTGATTTCTCAATAGCAGCTTTAATCAGCAGATACAGTATTAAGGCCTCAGACCGTATTACCCTGCATATGTTAGTTACATTTCTGCCCTGTCACAGCTATAAAACACTGCTGCTGGGTATTACTATTCTGTATGCGACCAGCGTCGACATATTAAAATGACAGATTGCAGTTACACAGTGTGTTTGCATTCCAGCCAGGCTGTATGCAAATGTTTAGAGTCTGTGAGAGGCAAAATATAGCTTGAGGTTTGTATTTAAAGCGCACGGATGTCATGTAAAAGGATCAACAAGCACATTACTGACACACACACAGGATCCTGTGAGGAGAATACAAATGCGCAGATGATTTTTCAAAAATGGCAAAATGTTAATATGCTGGTGCTGCAAGATCACAAGCAATTATATCATCCGACAACCAAACACACATTTGGTGTTAACTTTCCCTGTGAAGACTCAGGACTAACACATACACACACACACACACACACACACACACACACACACACAGAGACAGAGAGAGAGAGAAAGAAAGAAAGAAAGAAAGAAAGACACACAGTGAAACTAATGAATGGTTCAAGGATGCAAACAAAACCAGCAAACTTGCCCACCGTTCCCTGCCGGCAGCCTCAGCAGCACACACTCTATCCCACCCACAGCCGCGCTCCCTTGCCGCCGTCATTGTTTCTAAATTTTTACCTCGGCTCCCCTGCATCTGGAAATTGAGTGTATTTAACGATATGAATAGGATGGGAACCCACTTTGCCTGCAGATCATTTTTCATGCTTCTGACTGCTGCTATACACATCTTGCTCGTGGTGTGTGTGTGTGTGTGTGTGTATACAGTGTGAATTCCATTTTCTAACCTCATTATATTGCTATTTTTCCTGTTTGTTATATGACACAAACAGTGTCTGGGTATTGTTTATAGTTTCATTCACGTCATCACATTTGATTCCATACGCACATGCAGTACTGTCTTCCTACTTCATAAACACAGAGTTCACACACTGCTCTGTGCCGTATCCTGCCACCATGATATCAGACCATATGTGGCAATAACGCCCAGATTTCCATGCAGTGTTTATTAAAGTTGCATCTTATTATTAGGTAACGACTATCCAAACACTGGATCACTCATCTGTGAACGTGACATACACGTAGAGAAACAGACGTGTAACTGTAAACACACACACACACACACACACACACACACACACACACACACACACACACACACACACACACACACACACACACACACACATCTGCTTGTGGCTCGCATTTCCAGCCCTGAGCTCAGCCTTAAGCTCGAGCTGCAAGCAATTACAAAGAAAGCAAGCAAGCAAGCATGGGCTTCAAATACAAGAGGTTTACCATTCTGGCAGCAAGAATACGGGTAAGAATTGATAAAAAGGAAAGAAGCTGGGAGAGAAACAAGGACTCATTTGTTTCTGCTTCATATGAATTTAGTTGAAACATTCATAATTGAGGCGTTCAGCGGGGCGGCCTCAGCTGCTGCCAGCCATACCATGAGGTTTACGCCGCCATGATGAAAAGAGACTTCTTACAGAGCTCCTGCGGCGTGATGACCTTCCAGAAAATCGTTACATATCATCACTGTCACGTCCCGGCTGATAATGATCAGCTGGATCAATTAGGTCATTACTGTGACGGTCCAATCATGGAGGGGGAGGGTTCAGAGCAGAAGGTGATGCATATGCAGATAAATACAAGAAAGTACACGTACGGTCACAAACAGGATTAAGCATCATTCTATGCGTCTTCAATTGAATCTTGGAGCATTTTAATGGAACAAATCGTGCATTTCAGGAAGGAAGGAAGGCGGAGATGAGCTATAAACTCCCATGGGCAATAAATTAATGTCCTGACTGATGATTTATGACTGTTAAGTGGTGTTTAAATGTTTGGAGAATAAGAAATAGCAAGAAATGAAATAGCTCAGCAAAGTGTGTTACAGTTTCTATTAAATATCTGCTAGAATCCAGGCGTAAGTGTGTGCGAGTGTGTGTGTAGGGTGCTGTACCTATACCTCCAAGCTCATCTTACACATAATGCCTCTGAACCAGTTCTTGACGGGTAAAATTAACAACATAAACATGAAATCTAAGGATGTAAGTGATGGTGAAGGTCACAGTACAGAATGTTTGGACATTTACATTCTGGCTTATAAATAGAATGTATTGTGTGTTTCCTCACGGTGCTGCTGTGCATTTAGTGTTTTATGCAGCAGCTCTTTCAAAAGGCCACTGACATTTAAATCATGGTACAGGTTCACCCAAAGGCCCAAGGGCAGCGACATCATCCAGCAGCTCATTCACAGACGCACGTTATGAACAGAGCCTGTGAATAAATCAGCATTGTTTTTATCCAACCTTATTGTTATTATAAAATCAGAAGCACATAACTGTCTTTTGTGTTCATTGCTTAACTTCAACAATCACAAGTTTGATTCTAGCGACAGTAATGTGTCCTATAGAAGTATCCAACCTGCCTGAGCGCCTTGAACTCTAACAGATCAGAGAGTTAAAAGTCTGACACACTTCTGTTAGCAATGCTGGAAGGATTTAACCGTTTTGAAAAAAACATTTTCTTGGCTTTCAACAAATCCTCTGCAGCTAATATGACATCATCTGAGGAAGAGTGGATTGCAGCTGCAGCCTAAAACACAATCATGGATCTCTGCCATGGTTTCCTGGATGTTTTTTATCACAGGTGCAGAATAATATAGTCCTGTATTATCCATCTTCTTATGCCAGTTAATCAACCATTATGAAAGCTATTGCATCCCAAAAACAGAGGTGATTTCTTGCTGATGGTACATTTTTGCTTCTTTTTGGCAGGTGAGCACCGATTCCTCTTTTGGCTCTGGTTGACACTGACATACAAAGGGCTCGTTGATGAACACAGAACATAAATGGGTCAGATTTATAAATGACAATATTTTCACGTGTTATGCTCTGCTGTGTGAGCGTCTGATGGAGTGTCAGAAAGCACTGGAACCCAGCGGGCGGAAACCCTCCTCTTTGCCAGACCATCTTTGATAATGGCAGGAACCCTCTCCTGGGAGCCGCAGACAGCCTCCACCACTCAGTGAGCGTGTGGTCAACCATGGAGGGTCCTCTGGATCATTCTGCTGTTTGAGGACTGACAGGCCATTCAAAGTTTAAATCCCTGCTTGCCGTCTTTTCTAGCAGCGTTCGTCCCTTCCCAGTGTTGCCGTGATACGTTCAGCTTTTATACAAGTATACTTGATAATCACTGCATGTCCCCCCTTTGTCTAAATCACAGACACTTGGCTTCCTCTGGAGCTCGCATGTGTTCATCACTTAGCATGAAATGATTGCAGACACCTTGAAGGAACTGTATTATTTCCATAAACAGTATTACAGCTTTTGCTCACTGACAGTATGTGTCAGGTTCAGAGCCCATCAATCAGTCTCATGTTTTGATTATTCTACTAGAAACAAAACACACACACACACACACACACGCACACGCAAACACACACAGCTTGTATGCCATTGGAATCTCTTCCAGACCTACAGCCTGCTCCGATTGTACATGAATGCTGAAAGCGAGCGTACTAATTTATTCACTATGAAAACCAATTTGCACCTTTTCCAACATGAGTGTTGTTATTTAATCAGGACATTCAGAGCACTTGATAAGAAAAATTAACAAAAGGCTATAACTGGAAATTATAATGAAATAGTTTGGAGGTGGTCAATGACAAAGTATTATTGAGAGGAAATAATTGCTCAGGCGCCCCAGAGCAGGGATATTGATCAAACCAAATGTCCAATCACACTGAACACTGATTGGTTTGTCCACAAAGGTGATCAGACTGCTGAGTGAACCTCGGATCACTCACTGGAGATTTTTGAGGAGATTTGCAGGATGACCACGACTGAAAGTGAAACAAAAGTGAAGCTCTACTGCAGAGAATAAATGAGTGTTTCCCTCCAGCAAGCTGTCATCTAAAGCACAAACAACCATGATTCAAACTGTCTCTTCCTTCATTGTCAAAGTCCCAAGACCTTAGAAAACTTAGCTTTTGCTTCTATTCCTCTCTGAATAAACCACTGCAGGTCTGACCGTAAGTGGATTTACATTCATTCCAATTTGTCAGATCTCAAGTGGCGGGGAGAAAAGCCACATGCAATAACAGGTTATACAAGTGAATCACAAAGTTTCAATACCTGAAACATCATCATCAACTTGTCAGACACACGTCTCCGTTCTATTCACCGCAGAAAATCAGGTCTCAATTTTCTCATCTTTAATTAATTCCTCCCTCCCAATGGTAATGATCAGGGCCTCTTTCCTGCCTGGGAGATTGAACTGGAGAGATTTTGTTCCCTGCACTTGATATTGGATCATTATCTAGTCTGGGGCCCACTTAGTAATTAACAGAATCCAATTCAAGGCTGCACCATGAGGCCCTTGTAATGACACCTGCACCATCACGCTGAGTAACACACTCAATATGGAGATGTCAAATCTTCTAGTATCAGCACGATTCTAATGACTCACTCTTGTGGCTTCTCATCGTGTTGCACTGGCAGAGCCCAAAGTGAAAGTGTGCTCAGTCACAATCCGATCACGTTGCTAATTTTGCCATGCTTTGTGAGTAAGTGCAACAAGCCAAAGTGCGTAGAGTTGACTGGCAACTACTTGTCAAGACCAACACACAGGCGATCTACAATCCTCACTCTGCCACACACTGAATACAGTCCACATCTTGAGAGCAAAAAGTGTGTTAATTATCAGATCGCAGCAGCAACACACAAGATTCAATTTCCATATTTCCATGACACTGAATCTCTGCCTACAATGTTTCCATAGAAGACACACTAAAGATTCACCACCCTGCACTTATATTTCCTCAGTAATTATAGCTTATCAATAAAGATGGAAGAGAGCTTTATGGATTTTTACACACTTTTCCTATGGGTGCCACACAGACACAGTCAATGATTAACATCAAGCGTTTACAGGCCAAATAAAGACCTAAAAGTGGAAAAATTAAGATTACATACAGGCACAAAGGCAAGTTGTCAATATGAGGGTTCAACATAGAGGAATCATACAAACAATATGTTGGATCTGCACTGCTGTTAATCTAAACGGAATGAAATATGTAGCATGTGGAATTCCACAGGTTTTCCTACCTGAAATCAAAGAACTCCTTTCCATTTTGTTCTCCTCTCCAAAGAAAATCAAAATGCGGCAGCAAACGCGACCGCCAGGCAGCACTGAGAGAGAGAGAGAGAGAGAGAGAGAGAGAGAGAGAGAGAGAGAGAGAGAGAGAGAGAGAGAGAGAGAGAGAGAGAGAGAGAGAGAGAGAGAGAGAGAGAGAGAGAGAGAATTTTGTTCCCATTTTTATTCCGTTGATCAGGAAATAAAAATGTAATTAATGTCTAAATATGATGTACAAAACTGTTTCATTATTTATTTCACATTTTGTTCTCATTCAATCGAACGCTTGTGAACAGAACTCCTCGTAAACCTACTTGTTGCCTTTGCTTTGTGTTTGGCCACAGCGAGCACACACAGCTTTAACCGGAAGCTGCAGCGACGTGGCCATGCTGCTCTTTATTATATTTATATGACTCACCTGTGCACAGTGAGCACAGACCATATCAGCAAACTATTTCACCCAGTTTTACAACGTGCTCGCTATTTGTTGCCATGGGGGCCAATAAAAGGGGCCAATAAAATCAATCCGACGGGAAAAAATGAAGCAATATCCTGCAATAAAAAAAGAGAAATGTCGCGTCTAAATGAAGTGCATTCGGGGTTAGTAGGTAACGCTTTCAATGAATGAAACCCCGCAACTTGATGTGATTGTTGTTGGGGGGCGGGGTGATGTGATACACAAACAGAACACTAGATGGCAGTTAACTCACCTTGTGTTATTTATTATTTTTGTATTTTTTTTTTTTACAGTTTATTTATTCAACCGATTATATACAATTGTGAAGGATTTCACAGCTAAGAACCTTACTTATATTCATGTTAGTTAGTAGACTATGATTTAAATATGAACAATACTTCTGAATAGTGTGAATTAGTCCTCCAGCAAGTTTTAGGTTATGCATCATTTAAATTTCTTATTCTAACAACATTAATTTGTATAATATTATCTTTCATTGTCTTCAGCTTCAACCATTGCATATAATGAAGCGTCCCACTGATTACCAAACATAGTGGACAGCAGGGGTCACTATTTCTTAACTTTAGGCTGTGGCGGTCCAGCTCTCGCGATGTTTCGGCTCTGCATGTGACGTCGTTGCGTTGGATACTCCAGTTTCGGTCCACCGTGGAGAACCGTCAACATAGTAACCCGGGAAAGACAACCTCAGTGGCGGCCTGCGGTGTTTCGAACTCGGGATCGCTCATTTCCACCGGAGTATTCTTTTGCACTGGGCCCGCGTTGGGAAAGCAGAATGGCTTCGCGTTGCTTACAGGATTGCTAGTTGAGTTGACACAACTGCTAGCTAATAGCGGGTTGCTAGCGTTAGCTAGCTAACAAACGAACAGCTGATCAAAGAAGTCCGCAGAAGTTATTTCCTCATTATGGAGACGTCATCGAGGAAATCCTTATGATCATATAGACTCGACTGGTCGCTGTCCTAAAGGTATGTGATATGTCACTTTAATGAGATTGTTAACTTGGGAACTTAGTGACTTCCCGATCAGATAGCTAACATTAATGCCCTCGAGTTAGCGGGTCCGGCTATGTTCCGGGCCGAGTCATACGAACAGAGTCATTACATGTCGTGTTGTAATCAGATGCTGGGTCGAGCTCAAGATGGATTACCGTTAAATAATACCAGATAGCCTCATTGGCTATTACAGAAACATTGAATATTGAATAAGTAGTTTTGAAACTTAGTATCAATGATCAAGTAAAGTAAATAGATCTGGGTTGTCCTAGTTTAGGGGTCCGCCTAATTCCTGGACAGACAGTTTCGGCTGTAGGTCTTCACTCATCTGACTTTCTGTTAACGTTGCTTGAAGGCTTTGGGGAGCTAAATGTTAACATAATCCTGTTTTATGTTCTATTATTATCTGTAGTTTAAAGTTCGATATCATCTTGGGTCGTTAGCAAACACTGGTGAAGGCGAATGTGTCGTTAGTTGAGTATTGGCTGCTAAAGTAGCTTGAATAACCGTGTAGCCCTCTGAGTTAACAGGGAATATATAATATACTATATAACCTCTCATGTCAGCAGTGTTTGAATTGTGATGCTGGTTAATATTAAACAGAAATGGCCTAATTTAACACCGTGACCAGTAGTTTTCAGTTCAGAAGCAGCTACGGTCGGTCAGTCAGTCAGGTGACACTTAATGCTTCCATCAGTGTAAAGGAGCGGAGTTTCACTCAGTTCATGTTTCCGCTGTCACTCGTTTCAGTAATATTTGCTTATTGTTGATACGGGTGCCGATAAGGGTCAAGGCTGCTCCTTTAACTTTAGTCAAGCTCATTTCCACATTTGCCTACACTTATGGGTGTGACCGTCATGTTAATCACTTAATCGCCGTCGTTTACTTTAGATAACGGGAGCGGAGCACCTATGGAGTGCTTTTGTCTGTGCGGAAGCGAAGGTTGTTTGTTTTTGCTGCCGGTGTTGCCTCGCACGGCCCCGCAGGCTCGGCTCATGTGATTGTTAGGAGTAAACTTGTTAGGAGTTCTGGACAATGAGCCCAGTGTGAAATGTGTCGATGTCCAAGTGCTGAAGGCCACGACAACAAAGTTAGAATGTTGTTCCTTACACCGTTAAAATGGGGTTCAGCTGCTATGAATCAGCATCATTTATTACAAGAGAGAAATATAACAACAAACAAACAAACACACAACTGTCAGAGAAACACCTTCAGTTTGTGATTTCTTGACCATGTTTGATGTACCACTCTGCTATTCTTCATCGATAGACAATAGGTGAAGAATGTGCTCCAGTAGAACCAGTTTAAGGTGGAGGATGGCAGTGATGTGCTGTCAACACTCTGTCATAAAGGGCAGACCTGCTATTTTAGGAATGTCCCTCGTGCTACCAGGTGTGTTGTTTCCTGGGCCCTTCATGTGTTCAGGTGCTGAACTTGAACTGCAGCTCGCTGTCTAGACTGTTGTCCCGGCGAGCTTAAAGGCTTGCTTCTGTCTGAGTCAGATCCTCGGTTCAGAGCTCTTGATGCTTGTTTGTTGTCTTGTTTTCAGTTTCAACACACTTGGCAGCTTGTGAGCTTGTGGACTTAGACCGAGGGATTTCACTTGTCAGAGGTGTTGTGAAGTGACAAAGACCCGAGTTTGTTAGTGTTGTCGTTCCGTACATCTCATAAGTAATTTATTTTTGGTGAATTTGTGATTAACACAACATCCCATCCTTCTGTCCTCACATATTGATTGATGCATTACAAGTGAGGAATACAATGACCTGCCTGACCCAGTTAGTCTGTAGTCAAAGAAGCACGTAAGTCACGACATAATGCTGTTTCACTTTAAATGGGAGAGTCAGCTGACGAAGAACCACGCCTGTGTGTGGACTGTGTTGTGGTATTTGCCACCTCGCCGACTGAATCGAGAAAGATCTCCTACGATATGATCAGATGTATTGTTCCGCTCTTATCACCTGCCACTCATTGTCCAGAAATCTGAAGTTGGAATCTGTCACATTATAACAGTGGTTGGTCAGCAGGCGGCACTGATCAGGGATCGTGTCCTCATCGTGTCCTCAATGTACAAAAGTCAATAAACTACAGCTAATGTGCCAAAGGCCTACTTACATTGTTGCTTTGTGTTTGAGTGTCTTTTTCCTCGTTTGTGTTGCAGGTAAATAGGAGAGATGAGGAGCAGCAAGAGGGCTGAAGTGTCTGTCAGAAGCTCTGCACAGCAGCTCCCAGGTCACAACAACGATACAGGTGCAGTTATAGTTTCTTCTCAAAGTTGGTGGTGCTCTCATCATCATCTTCATTTTCTTAGAATGAGGAATCTTTTACTGAACTGTGTTTTGAATGTTGTGCTTCTCTTTTATTCTCTTCATCTTTCTCAGACCTGACAGCGCCATGGAAAAGTTTGACTCAGTCCAAAGCTGCTGTAAGTGGACATGGAACAGGATCTCTGTCTGATCACTGTGTTAGAACAGGGATGACTTCCTCTTATCTTTACTTCATCCAAGGAGGCTGACCTTTCTGAATCTCTCCTTACAGTTGCGTCACATAGAAAACCACCTGGAGGCAGTTCCAGGGACAGGGGTCCTGCTGGAGTTGGTCATGGACCCGAAGAAGAAGAAGTCTTCCAAGAGGGCAGCCTGCAGGGGTAAGTTACTCCAAAATGCAAAATAAAACCTGCTGCATGGTTCCACAGACTGTTCTGATTGTTCCCTCTCCTCTCTCTCCCTCTCTCTCAGATGGCCATGGATCGGAGGACTTAGGTGGGTCTTCCAAGCGCAGGGGTCGTACTCACCAGAGTCCAGAGAAGAGCAGCTCTCGCAGTCCGCTGAGAAATACCACCCAGGAAAGCAATGTCTGTAGAAACATCACCGTGGAGTTCAGGGAGCCACTGGCCTCCTTCAGGTACGCCTACTAAATCAGCCCACAGGGATATTAGTGTGTGGACTGGAGTGTGTGTGTGTTCTGTCATTCTGAGACGTCTTTGAAATGATACCAACCGTTGTCTAGCAGTCCAGTATGTGTATTTCACATCATGAAGGCAGAAGGAGACGAGGATGTTAATTGGTTGACATTTTTGTTGTATCCGTTACTGTGTCAGTACCAGTTGAGCCGTTTGCCTGAGAGCTTCACTAGTGGGCAGGAAAGACGTAAATCTGGGACCATATGTTCATGACAACCCCCACTCCCCACCACCCCCACCGCCAAGGAGTGTGTTGTTACCTCAAGAGCTTAAGCCTCATTTCGTGTGCCTGCACAATGATAAACTATAATCTGTAGAGATGTGTTAATAAATAAACTGTCTGACACATAAAGAGCTTCTGCTGTATTTACAATACACAGCAAGAATCAATCTAATGTTCTGCTTTGCAAAGTGACATTTAAATCTCTGACATGACCTGATAGTGTATTTCTGGTGTTGCTGTATCTGATGGAATTACATCCTGTATCTCTGTGTGTGTGTGTGTCTGCAGCCAGCAGGCCTTAGCTACATCTGTCAGAACAAACCGGATCAGTCTGACTCCTGCAGATAGAGTTCTAAATATGCAGCGGTTTCTTAAATGAAAGTATTGATTCTTCATTTGTGCAGCGATTCATGAGTCGGTTATCTCAAGAATCATGACTCCTAACAGAATCAATATTTCCTCCCACCCGACCATCTAAAGAGCACGCTCCCTCCCCGGGCCGCTCATAGATGTGTTGTTTGCATACTCTCCCTCTGTGAGTCCATCTTTATCCTCTTCCTGATCCTATGTAATCTGGTTTGTCTCCAGGGATGCCACCCCTCCACCACCTCCATCCTCTCGCCTGGAGACCTACAGCCTGAACTCAGTGCCTGGATGTTTACACTCATCCTCCCCTCCTGCCTCAGATTCTTTCCATAGCCAACTGGTCTACCAGAGAGACACCAGGGACAGACAGACTGACAGAGACCTGGACAGCACACACTCCTCAGCTCTGGAGAGCACAGAGGTCTGCTACCTCAATGACCTGCCTGCCCTGAGCGCTCTGAGGGCTTTTGCACACCAGTCACATCCTACAGGTGTGAAAGCCCCTTCAAGGGTGGGGACGGATCTGACCAGCACACCCATAGCACACATCACCCAGAGCATGGACAGCCAGGAGTCGAGCCCGTGTCTAACAGCCCCAGACTCTGCCTCCAGCAGCCCTGGCTCAGCTTCTCAGCGGCTGGAGAATCTAAGGAAGCATCAGCCTGATAATAAGCTGGAGAAGCTGAAAGAGCGTATTCGCAGACAGAGACAGCACCTAGAGGAGGCAGCGGAGAGAGACAAGCTGCTAGGCTACCTGGACAAGCCCTTAGGGGTGACTGTGGGGAGTAACACTGTGCCCACAGCCAAAGTACGGAAAGTGGCTGCTGCACCACCGGCACCTGTTTACAAAGGTATCTGTCCCTTTGACCCTCTTCAAACATATAAAAGCATTGTAAAGTGGTGTTTTGGATAACGGCGTACAGAACAGGTTTCTGCAGTAAATCCTTGTGCTCTCAGGTTTAAACAGCACGGAGACAAAGATCCGGACCCCTGATGGGAAGGTTTGGAAGGAGGAGGAGTTTCATAACCTCAGCAGGGAATTCTACAGAGACCTGTCACTGCAATATGCTGGTAGGCGCCGGACACACAACACTGGTTTGTTGTCATTCCGTCTGTCTAGGGCTTTCTGTGACGGCACCATTTGGTTTAAGGACAAATCTAATTGTGTTTACTGCCTTGATTTCAGCAGATAGATCATGCGCTTATAACAAAACACACACACACACACACACACACACACACACACACACACACACACACACACACACACACACACACCACCCACTGCAGTACACCTACACAGGTGCTTCCCTGCTTCACCCCACACCCCCACGGCAACAAACGCCGCAGGAATGGGATGCTGCATATCGGAGTGACCGACTTTGTGCAAATCCCCTGCGAGGCAGCTGGAGGATTACCACGGTTACCAGAGCGAGCGCTCCACAGGCCGGCCCCTGCTCACCATGAATATGCAGTATATTATGAAATAGTAGATCAACCGCTGCTGTTTTGTGATTTCAGTAAGCACACGACTACAAATGACAAATTAGCATGTGATAAATTGTGCGGCGCAACCTCGTACAAGCACGATGATCCAGAGCGTCTTTGTTTGATTAGAAGTAACCAGTCGGAGCACATTCTTTGTACACTACAGATGAGCACATACACACACTTATGACCTCCCTTCTTCTCATAGGATCTGAATGTAACTGGCACGCAGACACACACAGTCCAGGCCGTTTCTATTCATGTGAAGTTACTGAGGCTGTGGCAGGAAATGATGGCCACTCTGTTAGTTTAGAAGAACAGTCAGCAGTCAGGCATCAGAAAAGTGGATTAGAGATTCTGCTGAGGATAAGGGAATGTTTGTCTGTCAATACATCTATAGAGGAATGAGTGTGTGTGAGAGTATTCTGTCTTGTTTGAAGGGGTTGATGTTTGTGATGAGAGTCGTCAGAGCCTCCAGGGTTGAGTCAGCAGCCTCTGCAGAGTATTCATATTTACAGGGACTCATCTTCCCAGAATCTTGTCATCGTCTCTAACTGGCCCCAGCTCTGTTTTGTGCCTGGGTTTCTTTCCAGGAAACGTGACTCCGTTTCCTGCGTCAGCCGCACACACACACACACACACACACAGTTGAGCAATAATGACAGCGTGCCCTTGGTTATGTTACCTTTGTATGGTGCGAAGGATGAAATGTGTTCCATCTCCAATAGAGGTGTGATTCTTGGCGCGGTTGCTTCTGTCGTCACAGCAAAGTTGTGACGTCTTCTGATTTGCTCCCTGATAGCGTGGGATTTAAAAGCCGCACGTCTTTAGATTTATGTTAGAAACGTGTGTCATGTGGATCTGTGGTGTTTGTGACTGACTCTGTCTTGTTTTGTGTGTTGTGTGTACAGAGAGCCCCAGTACCAGGCAACAACAACAGAAACAACAGAGGCCAGCAGACCGGTCCAAAGAGAGGAGGCCTCCCAAACCAGTGAGGAAGGTCCAGAGACCTGCACCCGCCTCTGACCTCAAATCCAAAACCTGTACGTTATTATAATTCCCTTATATGAGAGAAGTAGAAGCCACATGCTGTTTTGTTTCTCTACCTTGTGCCAGGAGGAAAGTTAAGTAGGTGAAACAGTCTGGCAGGATTTGGTTACTTGTCAGTGCTTCTATTCCATATCCAGGGGATTTAAATGGGCTTTGTCCTCCAGGGTCTGGGCCCTGCTAAGCCACTTTTATATTGTATATTTTAAATCTACCTTTTATCCTCTTTCCCTTGTAAATGTGAGTTTTAGAGTGTTTCTGCCCCGGTCTTTCCATCCACTCAGACCAGACCTGCATGGGCGCTGTTACATAAACCAGCGCCATTGTTGGCTGCTGAGGCTGCGGGTTAAGCCTCTTATCCCACTGTGTGTGTGTGTGTGTGTGTGTGTGTGTGTGTGTGTGTGTGTGTGTGTGTGTGTGTGTGTGTGTGTGTGTGTGTGTGTGTGTGTGTGTGTGTGTGTGTGTGTGTGTGTGTGTGTGTGTGTGTGTGTGTGTGTGTGTGTGTGTGTGTGTGTGTGTGTGTGTGTGTGTGTGTGTGTGTGTGTGTGTGTGTGTGTGTGGGGACAGTGTCATACAGGAATGGTAACCACACACTGTTCTTTGACAGCTGAGGAAATTGACTGAAGGCCAAAAGGAAATATGTTCACCAAAAAAAAATGCTTTAGGTGTTTTCTCAGCCTGATTCATGCTTCAGAGATTATGCAAGAAACAGTTTAAATATAGCGTTTTGTTTCCTGGAAAGCATTCTCTGATGTCTTCCCTCATTCGCATGTTCCCCTTAACTTCTGTGGCGTCTCTGAAGTCTGGCTGCTCACTGTTCCATGCAGGAGAAGGCTCTAAAAATAGTCCCCTGATCGCTGGGGCCATGTTCAGTTGGCTCATCTGCCCCCCGTGCAAACAGCTGCTTGGCTTGGTGTCCGTACGGCTTCAAATCCAGGGATCGCCGTGTGCCGCGCCGGCAAAGCTTTGTCTGTCAGAAGTGTCCAACAAACTGCAGCAAGCAAATGCAGAATGGACTTTATGTAATTTGCATTTACTGTAATGTTTAGGGAATTCCTCTGCAAATACTGAACCGGGCAAAGGTCCATGTCTCTCTCTACTCTTTGTCCTCCCTTAGCTTTTAGCTCCACATGTTGTCATAACAGATGAACCCACATGTTGGTTATATTATCACAATAAGTCTGGCTGCCATGTCAGTGTGTGTGCAGACGGACACACACATCAAGTTCAGCTTCTGCTCTTTGCTCTTGAGTTCCGCAGTAGACTCGGTTGCATAATTTAGCAAGGCAGGGATTGGTGCAATTCCCCTGCGCGGGTAAATTCATTTTATTAGTATCGAGTGTTCACAGTTGTGTCTCTTTTATGAGTGCATTTTTGTGTGTATTTGCCAAGTAAGTCTACGACAGAAGCGCTGTGTCTGCCTCCACACGCAGACCACATAAATCATGTCTGCAGTGTCAGCGCCTAAGGTGTTAACTTGACATGTTTCCGCAGTGATCGGCCCTGCATCATGGCGTGACGGCCAGAAGGTGGTAAAGATGATGCTGGGTCAAGTTTCCAAGTCGCCCAGAGATGATGGACAGCCGGCTGAGAGATTGCGCAAAACAGGTGCGGCCCAGAGATTTAGAGATCTACACCTAAAGACTCACTCAAGTACACAAGTTAGGACTGATGTAATCTAGTATAACAGCCCTGCAGTCTGATTCAACCCTGTAGTGTTGTGTTTGGCCTCTGTGAGATTAATGGCTGCTTCATGTGTTTTGTTGCATGCTCTCCATAGTGACAAACCACTAACTATCCCTTTTAAAAGTTCCAAATAACTCAGATGGAACATTCTACTGGGAGCTTCACTAAAAGAGGAATAACTGCAGAGCTACAGTGTTTCGATCGCATGAGATTATCGAAGTGCTTTGCAAACTGCCACACCTACATCTGAGACCCAGAGTGAGACTGAGGAGAGGATATGTAGGATAAGTAGCCGCAGTGCCTGAGTCAGAGAGATTGACCTGAAAGGAACAGAGATTGTCTGGCTGGCTGTTTCTGGCTGCCTGCACAATTAGACTTCACCCCCAGTGCAGGCAGTATGTAGAGAAGGACAGGGACATGCTTCCACAGACGGGGAAGACAGTTGTGTGTTATGTCTGTGTATGAGAAGTATTTACAACCTATAGATGAATAGTAAAGCATTGTTTTGGCTGATGACTCTAACCAGCAGTGTGACCTTGCCTTTCCTTTAATGTCTACCAGATCACCTTCACCGCTCCACTTCAACCTCACGCTCAGAATCAAGCCGGCGATCGCGGCCGAACAGCAACGAGAGGGGACGCAGCGGTACTCGGGCGCAGTCAAATAGCCGCTCCAAAACCACACACACGCACCCATCTCCACCTCAGGACAAGGCCTCGGCGGCTGCAAGCACAGAGCTGCTGTCAGCGGACATCCAGGGCATTCTGGACGACCTTCAGCTGGAGTGCAAAGCAGCTGAGAGAGAACAGAGGGACGGAAGAGACAACAGAGGGAGACGGGGGAGGGGGGGATCAGGGTCACGGACAAGGGCTCCAGTTTCTGCCTGGGGGTCAAGCACGGTAACATTCAGCTCCCAGAGGGGCTGTCGCAGCGCCAGCCCCACCGCACGGCAGAAAGAGACCGCCAGCGCCGCCGACATGGCGCAGAAGAAGCGCCACTACGACGCCGACACAGTGCGGCAGTATATTACCAGGCAACAAGAAGATAGAAAGAGGCGCCAGGCGGAGGAAAAGAGGTCACAGCGGGAAGAGGCAGAGCGGAGAAACCAAAGGCTACAAGAACTCTACAGGAAGCAGAGGCTCACGGCTAAAGCAGCAGCTCTTCCTCCTGAGGCTCCTGGGGTTCCTGTTCAGAGGCGACTGCAGGAGACGTACGACAAACTGCTGCTGGAAGAATCCACACACATGCAGCCCATCGCTCTCTCCAGTCAACTGGTAAATGCACATAAGACACGAGTCGGTGCTTAAATGAGTAAATACACAAACTTCTTGCCTTTGTAACTATTTACAAAATGCTGAGGTGTGTTTGTTGTGTGTCAATATTGTGCAGCAGAGACAAATGTACCAGCCCTCAGGAGAATCAGACAAAGAGAACAAACGGCTGGAGCCCCCACAGAGCCCCTCCAGCAGTGACAGGTCTCTGACTGAGCTGCCACCTCCATTATCCAGGTACACACACGCATACTGTACTTGGCGTACCGTCCTTTCCTGCAAACGCAAACAGCCTCAGAGCAGATTTATTGACTCAGGTGACGACAAACTCTTGAGTACACATTCCTGTACCTCCTTGAAATAATGTTTGGGGGACAACAAGAGCGAGTCACCTGTTGGCTGCAGGGAACTGACAAACTGGTTCCTCGGTTTCTATGGAGACCACATACAAGTGTCACTTATTGTTAAAGAGTACCAACGGAATCAGACACAGTGACTTGGTACAGTCCAGCTCCCTTTGGAGATTAATGAGGAGTAAACATGTGACCTTAAGTGATCTAGTAAGATGATTTAGGCTCTAAAATTTTAGTTACACACATTGATGGTGCTTGACCAAGCCCTGGATGTTGGAAACGTTACTTTGATAAATAACCATTGGGGGGGAAAGAGGAGTGTGTGACTTCTCTCTTGTCCTTACTCGTCCCAAAAGCATAAACTGTCTTTCTTCTCTTCATCTTCTTACCCTTTCCCCTCTTCTAGGAATGATCTGGATCTCCATGATCCCTCCTTGCTTCATCCTGTCAGCATGAGCCCACCTGTTCGCCCGACAGCTGACGCCTTCAGCAGCCCTCTAGCGCCCTCTGGTGACCATCTACTCTCTCAGCTTCTCAGGCTGGAGACGGCCATGGCTGCGAGGGAACACCAGCACACTCGACCACAACCAACCACACGTCCTCTCATCAGGCCAGGGACTAAGGATTCCCGCATTGAGGCCATTAAGGCTTCAGCTGCGTTTCTCTCCGACCGATTAGAGCGCGAGGCACGGAAATTAGTGGGCGAGGGGATCAACTACGGCGTAACGACCGCTGTGGATATGGACAATATGCGTGGTCCAACTCAGACTAACCTTGATGATGATGATGGGGGCCTGGTGGGCATGAGCAGCCCCCTCCTTAGGGACACTGCTGCACACGCCACTGCAGACAATAACGTGGCGTCCAGGATCCAGAAGATTTTGCTTAGCGCAGGTCAAAGTTCATACAATGGCTTGGCTTTACCAGGCGTAGGCAATTTGCACGCACTGAGAGGGCTGAGGGAAAAGACTGGCACACACACGAATATGACCACACACGCACAACAGAGGAGGATGGTCAACGGTACGGAGACGTTAGAGAGGACGGACAAAATGGGAGGACATAGGAGAGGATACGAAGGGAGGGAGGAGAGAAGGACAGATCTCCACGAATCAAGCGGGGGTTCCATCAGCGAGGGTCCGCTGAGCGAAGGCAGCTTTTCTGAAGACGACGCAAGCGCGCTTCACTTGTCACACAATCACACGCCGAGGCCGACGGGCCACCTGCGTACTGCGGAACACTGCGCGGCGCACAGAGAGGACAGCCATCGCCTGGCACAGTTCCAGAGGGAGGCAGCAAAGTGCTTGGCCCTCAACTCGCCCTTCGCTCAGCAGGACGGCAGCAGGGCGGCCTGGGAGGATCTGAACAAAGGTAGCCCGCTGAGTGTCATCAACATTTTCACTAAGAACCTTCAGGGTCACTTTAAAGGTCAGTTCACTTATAAGTGTCTTATCACTAAATGTGTGAGTCTGGAGTTACATGTTTTTAAGTATAGGATAGAAATATAAATCATAGAAAATCTAACTTGTAATTTATGATCCTGATCCTGCTGTGTTCATACTGTAAGATGATGTTTGTCTCTTGTCCTGTAGTGGGTGAGGACAGGTCAGAGAGGAACTCCCCGTCTGTCCACACGTCGTCAGGCCTCGTCTCCAGAGACATGGGTGTCTATGAAGATGACTTTGTCTCCTCTCCTAACAGTGCAGCCAGTGGCCACACCAGGCAAGGATACAATTCCCACAGGTAAGAGTTAAGGTTAAAGCTTCCTCTGACCACTGGGTGGCACTCATGTTCCACCACAGGGAGGCAGATCTCCCCAACTGCTCATTCCATGATATACACACATAATATCTTAATACATTATCTTTGTGTTGTTTTTTTTGTATTTTCTCAGACCTGTATTAGATTTTAATATTTTCTGACCACCTGTTTTTCTCCCCTCTGTCAGTGTGAACAGTCCCTATGAGGATCTGATCAAGGGGTCTCCACATGAGCAGACTAAAGGGGGCATCAGTCCCTATCATTCATCCTTCCACTCGTCACATCAGTCGCCTCACCTTTCCTCTGGCCTCCCTTCTGCATCCTCACCGCTGTCCAAGAGCTTCTCCAGAAGAGAGAGAGGGAGAGGTGAGCATCAGTTAGCTGGTCATGCTGTCACACCTCTGAGTGTTCACAGTTAGAGCTCCTCTCCCTCTGTTGCTCTGTATTCATATTTCTCCTCTTCTCCAGGCAAATCAACAGACCAGAGTGATGGAACTCTGGTAGAGGAACAGAGAAGCTCCAACTCTCCCTCCTCAGAGGCCTTATCCTCCGAGTCAAGGAAGGCCCAGAGCAGGAGCACCATCTCTGATTACACACCAGGGGGAGCCTCAGGACACTCTCACCACAGGTAACTGAACATGGAGTACATGTTGTATAAGTGACTGGTATCATAGAGGGGCTCCTAATTTAAAAAGCATACAAAGAAGCTGAGTGAGAAGTGAAACTGAATGTACAGAGGTCTCGGAGAGGAGGATGGATGATGTTCCCACTGGTTTACATGACCTACATCAGGTTTGCTTTGGTATTTCCTTCCTGGTGTTGAGTAACTTTCATTAATTCCGCTTGGTGGGAATAGCGGCCTTGTTGTTAAATGGTTTCATCCGGTCCTTTCCATGGTTGGGCACGCAGACCCACATCTTTAGAGTAACGCCCCTGTTAGGTCATCATTTTATAACTGTTATAACATGTTTGTGATTAAATTGTACGTCTTGCTGACCCAGAGTTCTCCCTCTAATAAGCATTATTATGATGCCACACCAGCTGGGCCGTTTCCTTTCCAATCTCAGTCCACGTGTCCTGTGGTATGAATGGGACCTTTTCAGCAATTTATCTAGTCATTATTTAACCGTGCTTAGAGAAGTCATTTTGAAGCTGCCAGAGCAAACAGTCTTGAGGCTTGCTGTTCTGCTGAATGCTTTGATTGCTTAAGCAGCCGCGTGTTCCCCAGCAGCAGCAGCAGGAGGGTGCAGCTCGCCCCATGGCGGAACAGTAGCCCCTTTGTGCGGTCGGTCAGGGCGGCCAGCTTCACCACAGCTTGGGCTTGTCGCCAAAAGAGAAGAGAGAGAGGGTTTTTTTTTGTTTTTTTTTCCAATTTAACCCCAGTGCCCAGTCATGACATTGGAGCTTTCTAATGCTGTGATTCTGAAGCCCATGTGACAGATTCCTGCAATTCCATAGGACCCATCTGTCTGTCAATGAAAAAGCAAAACACTATATATGTTCTTCTTAGTACCGTTCACAATGCAGGCTCTGATGGACCGTAGAAGTATTTATTCAGGAATAGCACATCCATTTCTAAAGGCTCCTTTGTGAGAAGGCTTTTGGCTGATTGCATGTTTATCTGTTTCTGTTCATATGGTAACCTGCCTCCAGCACTGAGATAGCATTGCTGTATTATGGCATGTTAACTGAGTCTGATGGTCATGCATAGAGACAAAAAGAGCAACTGCTGCCCGTGGGAGGAAGTGGTGTGTTTATCCTGACCATCGCTTAGCAGCACAAACCAGCCATTCATAGTCTGTCTCACAGCAGGAACATTCTACTTGGGTCAGTTCTACTCTTTAAGTAGACCTGGTTCCCGTTCCCGTTGTTATTTGGTCAACCAGCTTCAAGCCCTGCTAAGTCCACTCGTTCTGTCGGGATGATGGGATGTTTGTTGTTGTAGATCTGACCCCCAGGTGCATCACATTTGTTTTGGCAGCTGTTTCAAGGTTTCTTTATTAGAACCCAATGGTACATTTGTTGTGCAAGTGGGAAATTCAGCAGTCCAAGGTTAAAAACAAGACTGGGACAGATTTAGAATACATCAAATCAATACATTACAACAAATATCATCATGTTGTAAAAAAAAGTAGGAGGGAAATTAAAACAATAGTATAAGAAGTCCTAATATCATGAAAAAATGCTTCAACAGACACCTGCTCACTTAAAAAGACTTTGCCAATATTGTCAATATCATGACTCTACAAATATTTATCCTAAGTTAAAGTTGGCAGTATGATCATGGAGGATATGACACAACCTGCCCTGAACCCAGCGTATCTACTTTTAAAAAGATTTTTGAGTTTAAATTCAATATTCCAACATGAGTGCACCTTTCATTACCTAATGGTACTCTCTCTCATTACTGCATAAATACCTGAGCTTTGTTTGCCTCCTCTGCAGTTTGGGGCCGGACAGTAAGAAGACTCCAGCAGGCAGAACCAGACTGGCTTCTCCTCCTGCCTCTCCAGACCTCGGTTCTTCTCCAGGGGCAGAGTCTCCCAGCGAGTCCTTGACAAACGGCTCTGCGGCGGGGCCAAGCAGGCCCAACACACACACCGCAGGACGCAGCGGTAGAGCCAACACCAAGACCACAGGTAAACACAACTCGTATAGATATCAGGGATGAAATGCAACACAAAAGTGATTGATATAAAATGTGGACATATAATTCAGCTATGGTCTCATGTAGAGAAATAACATTCAGAATAAGTATTCTAAGTATTAATTTCCCTCTGCCCCAACCCTCCCTTCTCTCAGGTGAGCTGCAGTATTCACCTGCTGTGATGCATCAGCGAATGACGGCGGAGCTGCACTACCTGGCCGCCCTGGAGGAGTCGATCCGGCAGCTGGGGGACGTAGAAAAGCTGAGGGCCGTGTCCGTGGCCCAGCAGGAGAGCGTGTCACTGGCCCACATGATCAAGGTGAAGAGGGGGTTAGCTGCTACGGGCAGTAAGCGTCTCAACGGGAGAATAATATTGACCAATCTAAATTTCTCTGATTTGAACATGTCCATATGAAATATTATAGAATAATCTTAATATATATCTGTCCTTATGCATTGTGCTGACCTGCTCTTTGACCCTTGACCCTGTAGGCTCAGCAGCAGCGCCATGAGGAAGAAGTTTATGAGCTAAAGATCAAGGCTGAAAGGGAAGCCCTGGAGACCCAACTGCACCTGGAGGAGAGCAGGCAGAGAGTAGCTAAGGTAGTACAAAGCAGCTTACTTTGTTAATTATTCATTTATCTCATCGCCTTTTGAATTCCAACAAATATTTGCGTTTCTTTTTCCTTGTGTCTTTTAATGTGTGCATGTCTTCGTCCAGGCTCACGTGGACCTACAGGAGAGCATGGTGATGAACCAGAAAGAATCTTTGGGAGGCCTCCAAGAGGCCACTACGAAGATGATGAGTCAACAGGCTGAGGCAGCACGGTACACAGCCGACGCTGCCCGACACATTAAGGAGGTCAGCAATCACTACCTTCTCTTCTGTCTGGGAAAACAGGCCGTGTCTTGATTCTGGAACAAAAACTGATTGATCGTTGGCTTTCAGTGAAGAAAGACACAATAAATGCAGCAGAGGAAAGAGCAGTATCCAGTATAAGAGTCATTAAATCAACTGATCTACGGTATATATTCTCTTCTCGTCTGTTAGATGACAGAGTTGGCACGCTCCCAGATTGCCGGAGCGTTGATTGTCCCTCCTGTTGCTGCTCCCGTCTCCACCCTGTTGGACCAGCGGGAAGAACAGCCCGGCTCCAAACAGCTTCAGGCCAAAGCCGACAATGACAGGTAATAAAAAGAAGCCGCCCGGTCTCTCTCTCTCTCTCTCTCTCTCTCTCTCTCTCTCCTTGAGTGGTAAACGCCTCAGAGCATCAGGTTTACTGTGATCTACACTCATGATCTGTCAGACACTTTAAGTCATCACAGAGGAAAGCATTCAGATTTTGTACGTCAAGTTTTAGTTTTGTATCTTTTTATGCTAAATCTTCTCTTTTCCTCTCTTAAAGCTCCAGGAGTGAGCATTCAGGAAGAAGGAGCAGGCCAGAGGAACCCCTGTCTTCCTTTAACAGCCTCAGCCACTCAGACTCCCAGTCCTTCAGAAGACCTAACTATAGGTACCCATCACACACACACACACACACGCACGCACACACACACACAGGTCTTTTGAGTTGTCATTGAGACAGAATGTATGTCCTGTGTTTCCCTCCTCAGTGGAGCAGACAGCAGCAGCAAATACAGCGCCTCACATGTGTCCTCGGACAGTAAGTCATGGAAGAGAAAGGAAGGGGGGGACATGAAAAGGAAGAAGGACATGAAGGAGAGAGAGGCGGCTAGCAGCTCCATAGAGGAGGACATTCCTACAGCAGCAAACGACTCTGTCTGCAGTGACAGCATCCACTCTGTGGTGGACGACAAAGGTACTGAGATGTGTTGCAAAGTAGTACAGAAGTGGCCTTACACACATTTACACACTCACAGTACGAGTGGACACTGAGTCTTTCTTTGTGCTCTCCAGGTGACAGTACATCGGTGGCGACAGAGTACTCACTGAAGTTTGACGAATCCATGACAGAGGATGAGATAGAGGAGCGCTCGTTTCGTTCTCTGCTTCCGTCTGAGGCGCACAGGCGTGGAACTTTAGAGAAGAAGTCCCGCCAACACGAGGAGCTGGAGGAGGACCCAGCCCATCACAATACAACTGAGGCCTTAGGCGTCGCTAATCATTTTAAGGTGAGAGAGCAGTGAAGTCGCAGACACAGATGAACAAATTGAGGCAGTTCCATTAATCACATAACCTCTTCTCCCTTCTTGCCATGGATCTTGTATGTCTTCCTCTCACTCTAAACTATCTCAGGATGCAAGCACAGCCTTCTCGTGTGGCCAGGACAGCTTCTCCCAGTTCACCATGGACATGGTGCGTCAGTACATGAAGGACGAGGAGGTGAGGCTGCAGCACCAGAGCTCCCTGCTGCATCTCCGTCAGAAGGCTCTGAAGGAAAAGACAAAGGCGGAGCTGGCCTGGCTGGAACACCAGAAGAAGACGCTGAGAGACAAAGGGGAGGACGACAAGATGCCGCCCATCAGGAAGAAGCAGAGGGGCCTGCTGATGAAGCTCCAGCAGGAGCAGGTACTGATGAGCTTTACAGTTAATGACATCTGGTGCCAAACAGCCTTCATGAGGCTTTACAGGTTTGACTGTGCTCTCTCTCACGTCAACAGGCTGAGATCAAGCGCCTTCAGGAGGCCAACAAGGCGGCGAGGAAGGAGAGGCTACTGTTGCTAAAGCAGCAAGAGGAGATCGAGAGGATGAGGAGCTCAACACTCCGACTCAAAGAGCGTCTCAAGTGTGCCGGAGGAGAGGAACCACCTGTGAGTACCACAGCCACTCATCAGTGTCACACACACTTACCTGCTGAACATGCTGTCATGCCTGTGTGTTTGTGTTTCATCCCCTCCCCCTCCAGGAGACTCCCATGTCAGAGACCCCAGTGTCAGCGGCTGCGTCCCCCAGCGGCAGACGGGCCGACGAGGACACCCGCAGCCCCTCTCCCCCCCTCTCCATCTCTGGAAGTGAGACCAGCAGCATCATGCAGAAGCTGAAGAAGATGCGCTCCCACATGGATGAGAAGTAAAGACCAACCTTTTTATTCACATTTAAGACTCCCCACTGTTTCTACTGTGGTTACTGTAGGTGTGTGTTGGGATGTGGGTGTGGATACAGACAGTGGGGGGGGCGTCCTGATGAAGTTTCTGTAGTACTGTGATGATGAAGAAGCCTCAGCAGCGGCACAGAGCGCACAAAGCTGTAGTTTGACTTTGTGAAATCAAAATCACTAAAGCCTTTGTGACAGCTGAATGGCTTTGCTGTAAGGAAACGCAGATTTCTTGTAATCTTATACGGTTCCCTGTAGTGTTGTCCAATATGCTGCGGAGAGAACTCACTGTGAATCATCACCACTGCCCATCTTCCTCTTGATGTCTCTGGGCTTGTGGTGTGTATGTGAAAATACGGCTCCTCTGTTCTCATACTATAAGAGGATCCACAGCGTCTCCTAGCTCACCTCAGATCGTCAGTTTAAACCTCCCTGTTGTGTTCAGGCTGTAGAAAGCTCTTGGTGATTCGTGCAGAACAAACACAAGCCGTGCATTCCATTTCCTCTTGTATTGTCTGATACTTATGTGTGCTTGAGGCGTTAACGTCCAAGGTTCTAGTCTCTCCCAACAACTTCTTTTGATTGTGTAGGCGGTATCAGATCAGTTGTTTCAGTATTAGTCAAAGTAAATACTTGATGCAGGAGTGGTGTAATGGGGTGTGTATGGAGCAACAGCTACACCAAAGAGCAGCAGAAAATTATCAGGTCTATTGGCCGACCTCAGGGTCGAAGGTCACCAGGACAAAGAGTCATGTGCTGGTTTAATAGATCAATTGGTTTGACTCTTTGATCGTACTGTAGATGCCTGATCATACCAATCAGGAGTCCTGGACTGTGTTGCAGTGAACAGACAGAAGATGTTTGCTTTCTCCTCACCACTCAGCGTTCTCTCGGCTTTTGTTGCTTTTATTATTTTGCTTACTCAGTATGTGCAGCCCATCCAGACTACATAAGGACGGAGAGCTCTCTTTCCCTGCCAGCATTACAGACACCACACCCACAGTGGCAGTATAGACTCACATTTTAGAGATAACACCATGCAAAACAGTGCCAGAGGGCTGTGATGATGCTTTTCACCGGCTAGGTTACCTGCCACGTCCCATTTTGAAGCCATCTACCCTCTGACAATAGCCGTCTGTTCCCCTCCAACGCCGTTCTCTAGGTTATTGTACGCACCCATGTGAATGAGTACACTGTTCTAATTCACGTCACGCCGTTATTGTTCCTGATGCAAATGTTTTGTTAGAGATTAACGACACTGACAAAACTTCCCTCCTCTTCGCCCCCTCCTGAAGCGATGCGGCTCAAACCAAACCTCACACACACACCACTATGGCTCAAACCTCACTCACCCCGCTGTGCGCTGCTCACATTCTAAAACATGTTCCCAACCAGAAGCCAGTCCAAACGATGGTTCCGATTTGAGGCCTTGGGTGCTTTTCAGATCACATTTGCTCATATGGTTCTTCTCTCTCTCTCTGTCTCTCTGCTTGTCTATCCTCCATCTGTTCCCTTTCGTGTTGAATGTTTTTGTTTTGTTCCCCTCCCTCCCTCTCCTTCACCGTTGTGCATTTTCACACCCCATGTTTGTGTCTGTTATGTGTGTGTGTGTGTGTTGTAGAAACTGTTCTCCCGTCCACTGCTTCTTCTCTGTGTTCACGTCTCATCACTGGGCCTCCCTCAGTGTCTGTCTCCCCAACCTCCACCCTAAATTCCAGCTTTTTATCTACAACCAGTTGTCCAGGTACTGTACAGTGATCTCTACCTCTCCTCCTGCACCTCCGCCTTAACCCAACCTCATCCCCCCTTACCCCTCCTCCTCCTCCTCTACGCCCTGGAACATGCTTGTGTTCCACTCCCCCCTCCACTGGCACTGGGACCTGAGGGGCGGAGCAGTGAATGATGAGTGTTTGGGTTTGTTTGGGATTTCTGACGGGTCTTGAGAGTCTGTGCTGGGATTCATCAGGGAGGGTGTTTGGGTAAAAGCTTGAATCTCGCCCAAGGAACGCTGCCTTGCTCAAATAAGCTAACCTTTTGACCTTTTGACCTTTTGATGATGTGACGTTGTGTGTCAGGCATGCAAATAACACCAGTGTCCACATTAAAGTATGCTGCTTGTGATCAAAATGACATCATATCATGTAAAGCCCACCCACTTTGAGAGAATTGAAGATGGCGTTCTGTCAGGTTTAGTTTAATCGGGCTGTGTTTCTATGTGGTGTTCACTTCCCGTCGCTCTCTCTCTCTCTCTGTCCTCTCTGGATGAGTTAGTTTCAGTGCAGCTCTCGTCAGTTCCAACCCTGTTTTGGAAGTTTACACTACAAATGAAAGTAAAGGATAACCTCTTTAGCAGGAACAAGCTGTTTTTAAGTTCTTTCTCTTTAATGATCTCAGTAAATCTACCAGCTTTCCTTATTAGGTAACTGTTGCCTGGGATTGGATAATAAATACAAATGGCCGTTGCCTGTAATAGAATTTGGTCGGTCCCCCAAACTGTAGCTTCACTATTTAGCCTGTCATCAGTTTACATTAGGTGAAGTGAAAGGCCTCCTAATTAGATCAAGGCTAAATAATACTGCACTGTAACCCATAGCTGTGTGAGAACACACACACACACACACACACACACACACACACACACACACACACACACACAGCCAGCTCCTATAGCCCTTTATACAAGGTACATGTAAAGATACTATATGTTGTAGTAGTAGACAGAGAAGGGAGTCAGAAGTTGCCTGGAATTCTAAATGGATGAGGTCATTCTAAAGAGACCACCCATAGAGACATAACTGCTTCTCTGCTAAGGGGCTTCTCTTTGTCTCTCAACCATAATGCCTCTGATCACCTTTGTACTGTATGTTTGAAGTGTGTGTGTGTGTGTGTGTGAGACTTTACCCAACAAAACTCCAACCCCCCGCCCCCCTGGGATGCATGAATCTGACATTTCCACGACTTCTCTCCCTGCTGTTGATTTCTCCTGTGACATCTTCACCCTCCATTGTTTCCCATTGGATGGCTGCTTATGCATTTTTAAATGGGGGTATTTATTCTAGGGCTGGAAGGAATGAAAGCATGGATTGGTGGTTGAGGTGTGAGCGTGTGCTGTTTTGGATGTCCAGGTGGCTTTGGGTCTTCTTGCAAGGTCACGTTTAACCATTTCACTTTGTCCCACTTCTTCTCTCCTCCACCCTGGTTGCCGCTGTCTTTCCTCGCTCCTCACCTCCACCACTCTCCTCGCTGTTTCTCTCTTTTATCTCTTTCTCTTTCACACATTCCTTCTTCTCTCCCTCCATTCTCTTTCCTTTGCTTTCATTCTTACCATCATCCCCTACCTCAAGGTTCCTGACCAAGCGAGAGCAGCAGCTGGTGAACAGGCGTCGCCATGCGGAGGAGCTGCTGCTGTGGAAACGGCAGCTGGACCAGGAGGAGGCAGAGGTCCGTAGGATGGAGAAGGAGGCCCTGGCTGCTTTGGACCGGCAAACATCCCGGGACCAGGATCACAACGCATCACACAGTCCAGAGAAGAGGATGTCTGACATTAGCCCCGCCTCTAGTCATCATCAAAGCTCAGAGCACAGACCTTCCAGTGAGACAGGTGAAGACACAGGTGAATCCCAGATGGATTTTTGCCATGATGTAATGTCAAATAACCATGAAACGGGACTTATCTGAGTGTTTGAAGATGGAATCAACATTCATCTGAGTTCATTTTTATCTGTCTTACCTTTTTTCAGAGTATGTGAACGAAGCGACCTCCGATTCCAGCATACACACGGAGAGATTGGCGTCCCAGCAACCTGAATCTCCATCACCGGCACGACCCGCATCGCTCCATGAAACACCCTTGACCTCCGTTCAGAGCAGCCCTCCAGGTTACACTCAGGACTTCAGCTCAGCTTCCCCGCCGCACAGCAGACACGTAAGCAGGAATCAGGGTTTCTATTACACAAGACTCTGCAGAATGCGAAAAGTGAACAACACTTAGAAATAGTTGTTTTGGTGGTAGAAGCTCAGGTAGATATTATGCACATGTATATAATCTAGACACAGCTGTATGTTTAGCCCGTCTGCCGATGAAGTAACTCTCTCCTCTCCTCCTTCTCCTCTTTGATCTGTGCAGTCTACCGCTCCCTCTAAAACAGACGGGAGCAGTAAAACCAAGATACAGCTTCACCCCACCTGCCGGACCCCCGCACAGACGCAGACCCGGCCCACTGACACCCCTGTAATTACCGGTGAGTTCCCAGTGGCTGTCACACAGAACATAGGCTTGAATTCCTTTTGATTCTTGTCTCTTGCCGCCACACATTAACACACAACCTCAGTAACATTTTTGATGTGAATGCAAAACGATTCTCTCTCATTTCTCAGAGGAGGTTAGTCTACATTGCTGGCACTGTGTTGTTGGACATAATATGATTCTGCTAGGAATGCATTAGGCAAGCACTTCACTGATACCTAACCTGCTTAGCTTTGTGATAAATGAACACTTTGCGTCGCAGTTTCACTTGCACTGCACTCAGTTATCACACGAGGAAAGACAGTTGTGCAGGCTCAATACTGTAGGTGTGTGTGACTGTGTTTCATTCATTTACAGGCTACTATCAAATCCAATTTTGTGTATCACTTCATTCTATAAGATTCAGACACAGTTTGTCCATCTGTTACACACCAAAACAATATGCGTTCAATCAGAGGTTTGAGTTGAATTGGAGTCAAGTGGTGATAAGATTCCCTGTGTTTTGTTCTTTAGTTTGCTGTTAAGACTTGTAACTCTGGTTCCTCTTGCTGATTGCGTAAATAATCTAAATTTGCTTTTAGATCCTGTTTCAGACCAGAGTGACATAGAGGGCCGTATCAGGGCCCTGAAGGAAGAACTCAGGAAACGGAAGTTCATGGCCTACAAGCTGAAGAGAGAGCAGAAGAAGAGGCAGAAAGAACGCCTCAAGGCACAGGAAGCAAACCTGCTGAAGCAGCTGGAGGTGTGTGTGTGTGTCACAGTACTTTGCTTGTACTGTATGTGGTCTACCAGAAGGTTGTTGCAGTGTTTTGTCTTTTTATAATATTTCACAACATACTTTGTTCTCGCTATTTCCCTTTTTTTCCCCCAGTCCTATAATAACTTCATTCAGAAAACCAAAGCAGAGCTGAACAAGCAGCCAGACCCCACAGCTGTCACTAAGCCCTGCTTTAAAGACGACACGTCTGCTGCTGAGCTGTCCAGTAATGAACCATCGACTCCACAAAGGTACCAAAACCATTCTGGACAAGAAATGCAAGAGCCTGCCTGCATGTCTATACTTAAATATAAGAGAGCACATGTAGATGGTGCATTTAAAAAACAATTTCCTCCCTTTAGGTCTGAAACCAACAAAATCTTCAACACGGGCTCTGAACCTGAGTGGACCCACACTGACTCACCCTCACACCACAGTGGTATTTGATTTATACTGATCATTACTAAAATACTCAACATACTTTCATTCTTTTCACATGTACAGTATAAACAGTACATGGACATTCTGTGATGCTTCCTCATATTCCTCTCTTCTGTTATGACAGATGTCTTTGCTCAAGCAGGCCGGAGCAGATCCACATCCCTGCCTGAAGATTTGTCTGATGAAGACCCACCGACACTCACTCCAACGCCAATGCATGGCAGCCCAGAGCATCCCAGCTCCGAACTAAAGAGACGGCAGACCCCAGAGGTTCCTCCCAGGCCCCCTTCCAAGGAGGCCCAGGCAGCAGTGACTGAAGCTGACGAGAACATTGTGTCTGACATTCAGGAGGAGTTGGATGTAGAGGCAAGCAACAAGTCTGATGGACGTTCTGAATGTATTCTCAAACTATTCCCGGAAGACAAACTTGGCGCGACTGTATCTGACCGTGTTTTGCCTTCTGTGATTGAACACCAGCCAGCTGTTGGCCTCGAAAACAATCAACAAATAAAGAAATCATCGGAGGCTGAAGAAGTTGTCAAAGCCCTTGAGCGCAACGGTCGGTCTTGCTCGACAGACTCAGTCACCGTCTCTGCAAAGAAAGAGAAAGCAGTTCCTTCTCCTTTGGCTGATTATCACAATGACTTTGAATCATCGGTGGATTCCTCACCCAGAGAGGAGAAACAAAGCTCCAAACCTGCTGAGACAAAGAGTTCAGGAAAGGGCTCCGGCAGCAGCCAAGATGAGGAGGAGGAGGAGGAGGTGGAGGAAGACTTACCTGCAGAGCTCAGCCACCATTCTGGAGTTAGCATCGATAATCACTATTCTGGATGGCTGTTAGATCTCAATGGACAGACAGGAGTTCCCCAACATGCTGACAAGGACATTGATCTGTCTCCTCTCATGGACGAGATGCTGAGCTTTAACATCGGAGATCGGGTTCTTGTTGGTGGCGTTCAGCCTGGTACACTCAGATTCAAAGGTACAACCAGGTTTGCCAATGGTTTCTGGGCAGGCGTGGAGCTGGATAAGTCTGAAGGGAGCAACAATGGCACCTATGACGGGGTGGCGTACTTTGTGTGTCAGGAAAGCCACGGTATCTTCGCTCCTCCAGACAAGATCACACATCTGTCAGAGAAGTTTGAGATGTACCCGGACACCACCACGGAGGATGAAGACTCTTTCTTGGATGACTCACCGGATAAAGATGGGAAGGAACATGAAACGGATGAAGGGAAATGTCACAAACAAAGAAAACCGAAGGGTAAAACGGAACAATCATCTTACAAAGAGGATGGATCCAGAGATAAAGCCATTACAGATGACACTGATCAATCGGATCAACAACAGAAGAGACAAACTCCTCTAAAGACACTATCCCATCTGAATTTCGAGCATCACAGAGATTCTGAGCATCAGGTTACTAATGGCAGAGGAGCGGACATAATCTTACATTTCGAGGATGCTCCAACATCGCTCCTCATCTTCGACGCGGACAAGTTAGACTCGTTGAAGCAGAGTCCCAAGGAAATGACTACCATTGCAGAGCAAAACAATCTAGAGCCCGACCATCAGCGTTTCACACCCAATGATCTCTCCGCAGAGGTAGAACGGAAGGACACGGGAGATCTACAGGACACGGTTACTGACAAGCTTCTGACTAGCATCGTGACGGACGCCTTGAGACAGTTTGCTGAGATAAAAAAGGCCAAAGAGCAGAAGATATCAGCTGCCAACCAGACAAACAGAGTCATCTTTGCTGAGCCTTTTGAAGACCAGGACTGGGTCTCCTCAGTGGACCAAAAGGACGGTCTGCCCTTCTTCCCTATCGCAGAGAAAGAGGAGCTTCGTTCCCCAGAGCTGCGTAACCGACCGGTGAGAGACACAGTCCCCACCATGTGTTTGGAAGCAGCAAATATATATGAATAGAAATCAAATCAAAACAGTCTGATGTGGCAGATTATTGGAAAGAAAGAATTCAGGGGGAAAGCTAATGACATTCCTTGTTGATTTGACCTGGAAAAGCCCTAGGTTTCTAAATGAGCCAAAGTCCAACCTTATGTAAACAGTTTTTTATGGAATTTAGGAATCTTTGCTGCCATCCTGTTGTATGTTAAACATAAGCAAAGAAGCAGCTGAGCCAAAGTATCAAATCTTGATTCATAGTGTAAGTCTGCTGCTGTTTTGGTTAGACTTGAGTATTTACTAGATGGTCTAAGTTACATTACAAACACAATATTTACAGTTTTCTGCTTTCCTTTCATAACAGGAGAGTCCAGTGTTGGGGATCAGCGGGCAAGAGGAGCTCGCCAAGCGTCTTGCCGAGCTGGAACTCAGCCGAGAGCTGCTGGATGAGGAAGGTGACGAACAGGACTGGTTCGACGAGGACTTTGGCCTCAGCTCCAGAAGGGAACAGCAGAGACTCAAACAGATGCAGAGAGAGGAAGAGGAAGAGGAAGAGGAGGAGGCCAGGTTAGGAGGGTTGAGGTCTGGGTCAGGGGTAGGACTGGGTGGGGAACAGCCGGTCAAGACCCCACCCAGGCCCGAGCTGCCTCTGCCCCTGCCCCCTAAACTACCTGAGCAGCCCGCCATGGTGGTCCCTCACTCAGCCACAGAGGTGGAGAAGATGGTCCACGCTGCTACTCAAGAGATCTGGAAGAGCTGCAGGCTGGGAACAGAGGAGGGAACACTGAGCTTTTCTCAGATCCCCGACCCCCAGCCTTCACAAGAGTACCTGGGCAAGGAGCCCGGCAGCCAGGACCAGGAAGCCCTCTCCATCCGCAGCTACAGGAAGGTGAGTCAGGAAGGTAGAACGGTCATGTCAAAGAGTTCCTGAGCAAGACATTGAACCCCTAACTGCTCCTGATGTGCAGGCTGGCTCCTTGCATGGTTTGCCTCTCCCGTCAGTGTATGAATGGGTGACTGTGAGGTCAAGGTGGGGGTGATGCAGCCTGTCAGTGGAGGGACAATGAGGGTTAGAGGTCTAATTGGGAATATTTGCTATTTCTAACAAGGCAAAGGGATTTAGGAAGTTAGGCCACATTCTTTTGCCCATGTGTAATCATGCAACAAGGAAATAAACAAACCGCATGATTGACCACAAAAATTGTTGACCTACTTGGCTGCCATCTACATTTTTTAGCATATCACACATGAGATCACTTTGTTTCATAAGATGCATCTCATTGCCCTACATCTCTGCCTAGGCTGTGTATGACCTGACATGGGAGATCCTTCAGGAAGTCTACGCTGAAGACCCCAATGCCCATAAACCACAGTGGGTCAAACCAAGGCGGGTCAGGTCCAGTTGCTTCCACCGAGTCAGAACACCAGGAGACATTACCAGCGTCCAGGTACGGTAGTACAGGATAACATTCAGACTTTTTATTGGTCTAAGTCTAAACAAACAAGGTGCAGAATTGCAGTTCCATTGACACTTCATGGCTGTACTGTACTTGTGCTGTTGAACAGGACTACGTCACAACAGAAGTGCTGACGTTGTACGGACTGGCAAAGGATCAGAACCAGAAGACCGACTGGCAGAAGATGCTCAAGTTTGGCAGGAAGAAGCGCGACAAAGTGGATCACATACTGGTAAGAAGGGACAGATGTTTAGTCATTGATTTCAGAGAGGACAACTGTGTCTGAAACGTGGATTCATAACCAAGGAGATTTCATACGTGTTTACATGCAGTTAGTTGTTTATTCAGCTGGATTTAAAGCGCACAAAGAAATCAATTAAAACAATCTGCTTTCAGTCACTAAGGTAACACACTGCACTTGTCTGTTAGGTTCAGGAACTTCATGAAGAGGAGGCCCTGTGGGTCAACTATGACGAAGACGAGCTGTTTGTCAAGATGCAGCTGGCAGACAGTGTGTTTGACGCCTTGCTAAAGGACACTGCAAACGCTCTGACACTAATCTCTGACACCAGAGACAAAAGAGCCGCCCTCTCCTGAGAGCTTTTCAGTTTCCTTTCTAACCTACAACCTCTAGCTCAATCACGGTTTTATAGTCATCCTGGTGACCTCCAACCAACCTGTTGCTGCTTTGTATTCCAATAGTTGACGTGCCAACAGCAATCCTCAGATGCCTTCTGTCCGACCGTTACCTCTAACCCAAACAACACCTACTTACATGTTTTCTGTGGCATGGTTTTGCTGATTTGCCGCAGCCTCAGTAAATGTACAGTGTCTATAGAATCTGTTTTACACACGAAGCACCTCTCGATCAATCCAGCCTTCTTAAACCTTGATTGGACTTGATGGAGCAGGCGTTTTCAAGTCACTTATTGCTGCTAAGTGGATCGTTTCACAGTGAACTGTATAAATTCCTCTTGAAACAAGAGCAGGCTGTATATTTTGTACTGAATAAAAAATTAATTATATGGATCTAAATACGGCAATAGAAAACATATTTGAGATCGGAAAGTGTGTGAAACGTTTTGCCTTCAAATTGTAATATTTATTGATTGTTTGATTACAGGAGAACAGATTTGGAGTTGTAAGTTATAGAGAACAGATAATCTTAACATGTTGTAAACAAATCTAATGAAATTGTTAAAGCACAAACAGAAGTGTGAATGTGAATATGGCAATACAATGTAATAGGAGGTTTAAGGAGAAAGCAGAGGGGTATTTGTTCAGAATATTTAAATGCTGTTAGGTGAAACGGTTACATGGCATCCTTTACTCTGGCCACAACTGTCTGATCGGTCAGCACAATCATGCGTCACCATTTCATACTTTACCTTAATACTGTAGTGTGTAAGTAGACTTCCTGGACTGATGCTGACTGGCATTTTTGGTTAGATTATGGGACAAAAGAGTGCATTAACACTCAGAAACTAGTTAGATGATGACATTCTTCAGTCTAAATTCACTACGTACTCCCAACAGGTTCAGTATAAAGCATGTAATAGTGACACAGAACAGCATTTTGCATTTTCCGAGTCATATACTGTATTGATATGCTGGATTGGAGCCTTAATTTAACCCAGTGTTTTTCATGACTTGAGATAATGGCCAAGGATGTGTGCAGTTCTCTTTTTATATTTATTAGCCGGTAAAGGAAGCTGCAGCTTGACCGTTTCACCAACAACCAATTATGCCATGGCAACATCGCTATACGCTTTGCCACCTGCTGCGGCGGCAACACATTTGGAATGACATCGAGGTTGAAAAGCGCCATGTAAATTATGCCTGCTGATGTGATTGCAGTCAGAAAGTTTCTCTACATTACTTTGAAGTGCCTCTTTCAGTTGAGAAGTGTTACAACGGACTTAATTGATATCTCAGCATACTTTGGACCTATTTTCTTTGAAAGCCTCTTGCAACTTGATCCTTCTTTACCTAAGGGTATTTTACTTAAGTGTTTTTTTTTTTCTGCCTAATTTTCCCGTCCCTTAACCTAAGAAAATGTTTAAAAATTCTAACAGCTGTGGAAAAGCTAGGAACTCAGCTAATCTCTGTGTGTACATATTGACGGTCAAGTGAAATCGATACTGTCAGGAAGAGCACACACACACACGCACACGCACACGCACCAGGTCAACAAGCCACAGTGAGGCATCGGTGTATGCGGTTGAACACGTAGGCTTGTGTGTACATGACTCACTGTCAGCTGATACTGTGTTCAAACTCATCATAGTGTGTTAACCTGTACTGTCTTCTTTTGTTTTTGTTTTGTTTTTTAGCAAAAGTGACCTTAAATAGATGGGAGGGAAAGACACTTAGTTCCACACAGTTTTTCCTGCCATCTGTGTTCATTTTAGTACTTTCTAGGCTGATTGTTGAACCTGTAAATTGAATAATGTACTGGGGAAAAATAAGAAAAAAAAGACCAAAAAGATGAACTGATACCAAACTCCCCCCTGCTGTATGACTCCACCTCTGCTCTGTAGGCATGTGTGTAACTAATGGTGACATGATTAGTACCCAGAGAGACATCTTCCTCTTGGATTGTCCTCTTGAACTGATTGTATGTGGGACGTTCAATTCCCACTTTGTATCTATGCAGTACTTTGGTTTTATACATTATTTTATATGTGTGGACCAAACGGCTTAGACTCTTTCTGTAGTTTGTGCATTTGATGAGTTAAGTAAATGTTACAGAAGCTGTTTGGTGTAGGTGGAGTCGCACCCTTTCTCAAATATTAAACCTCCTGTAAGAAAGTAAACGATTGTGTGTAAACACTTGTAACTTCATAAAAATAGGCACAACAGATTTTATTATCCAATTAACCCCGTTAGAGATGACCTGACCTTTTGACCTGTTTATGAATATTTATAATGTACTGTAAGTGTGCGCCAAGTGCACTTGAAGGCTTGTACAATTCTTTTATCGGTGTAAATATACGGCTACATGTCTATTCCCTCTGACCCACTGTCACTGTAACCTTGAACGATTGTAAAATAATCACTTTGCTTTGCAAATGTGTACATAGTATATATTTGTTAATTAAATGAACTTTGAGATTGTAAATAAAACTTTTGTTGTATAAAGAGAAGAAGAGGGAAGATGTCAGTCATTTAAATTAAGTCAAGTTCAGTTATTGTGTTTTATTACTGAATTTGATGGTAGTGAAGATGTACTTGGTGTCTTGGTTTGCTCAGTGTTGGTACTTCAAGTCGTGCAGTATGATGTAATGCAATGACAACAATGTAATATTACTACAATGCGTAAAACTTAGGACAACTTAAGCGGAAAGTCGACATGTATTTGTTTTATTTAGTTCTCGGTAGATGAGATTCCGGACTGCTCCTTTAATGTCATCGTAAAGTAACGTCATTACTTGAATACTTTCATATGTTCCAGGCTGCTGTCGCTCGTGACAATTTGTTTACATCCGCCACTGTAACAATGTTCGTCTGTTGTTAATACGGAAGAGAGCGACACTAAAGGCGAGGCAGAGACGGGAAGAAATGTGACAAATGTTATTCCTGTTCCTGTTTGAGAGCCGCACAGAGCCAAACCGTCACATAGTTCCTCTCCGCCGCTTTCATATCACTACGTATGAGATACGGTGAACACTGGCTAATGAGGCTCCTGTGTCGTAACGCGATGCCGGCAGTGGCGGGGCTCGGAATGTCGCTCACGGGGGGGAGGCAGGACTCCTGAACCCTGCTGCTGCTGCTGGAAGAGACCCAAGAGGAGGGAAAGAGAAGAGGGAAAAGCTCAGGGTTAAAACTTTTCTGACGCGGAGGCTGAAAAGTTTGAGTCGCCGTCGCCGCAGCGGCAGCACGTACACGGAAGATGGCGCGGTGCTGCAGCCGTGCCACGTCTCGGTTTGCCGGACTCAACCGAACCTCCACCGAGTCGTCTTCGTCGTTGTTGTTGTGGTGCCTGTGTCTCCTCGTTGTTTCTGCAGCGGAGGCCGGACTGTACACCGCCTCGGACCAAATCATCTTACTAACGCCGGAGAATGTGGACGCCGTGCTGGTGAACTCCAGCGCGGCAGTAGTCGTGGAGTTCTACGCGTCGTGGTGCGGACACTGCATCGCCTTTTCACCGTCGTACAAAAGTTTGGCCAGAGATATTAAAGGTTGGTGCGCACGCTGCAACACATTCAATGTAAATATGCATACATGTGGCTGTGTGATGGTCCACAGAGGGATTCTCAACTATTATTTTCTAATCCATTTTGCACAACAGACCTGGTTTTGTCTTCATATCAATTTAACCGTCCAGCATCCCAATTTATACACACCTAGACGTTAAACTAAAGTATCTAAAGTATCCATATCCGTTCATAATAGCATGAGACCTAGTTAATCAGATTCATGTTTTTGTTATGTTGTCTCATCACCACATCCTGTATAAGGAGAGTTGCTTCATCACCCAGAGCTGATGCATATTACAATATTATGCCAATGAATATGCCAATGATTATAATTAGAGTGACAGTTCTGGGAAAAGTTTCTTATTTTGGCAGGAGGCCTAACACAGTCATGGGGCATTTCTCCCCCCTTTCACATGCACCCCCACCCCAACACACACACACACACACTTTGATAATGGCATGCTATGGAGAGAAAAAAAAGGAAATGTTAACATGAGTTTCCATTAGCTCTTGCAGCAAATGTTCATCTGCTAGAATAAACCTGCAATCACATGGACACTGATGTGATTGGATTACCATCAGTGACTATTCCACTGTGAAAGATATAGATTCAATCCCTGCTCAGTAAAAGCCTTTACAGTCCACACAGTATGCAGTTTGTCTTGGCAAAACTAGTGCAACACCATTCAACATACTGTAGGGACATAATGGAACAAGGATCCAATGTGACTGAAATGAGAAGACGGTGCAGTAGACGGACAGTTAAAATATTTACAGTGTCTGGATCTTTTTTTTTGATTTGTGTGCCTCAGAGTGGAAGCCAGCTGTGGACCTGGCAGCCATAGACTGTTCAGTAGAACCGAATGGAAAGATCTGCTTTAGATTTGGCGTCAAAGGATATCCAACTATAAAGGTAGGTCAAGACTGGTTTGCATATGTTCACCATGCCCTGTGACCTTTCACATTTGTTTAAATTTAAATTTGTGTAAATCCAGATAAGGAGGGGATCATGTTGGCTGCTTATTTGTGCACTGAAGAGAGTTTAAAGGCAAGAATATGGAGGAGATCAGAGGCCATGTCAGCTTTATCAGTGTTTAGATATCTGTTCTGGTTCTGTCTAGTATGTGTGTCAACTTTAACAGAGGAAATGAATTCAATAATACAAAAATGTGCAATTCAAGGTAAAAAAGACCAGACAGATCAATTGTTGACTTTTGTTTGTCAATCCCAGGTTACATCAGTGATGATGTGTTCTTGCACATCCTTGGGATGTATTTTACATTATTGGAACGATTACTAAAACAAAATGCATGTCTCATTCAAACACTACACCATTTTAGTGATAGAACTTAAGAAAAGACAAAAAATAGTACAAACTATGCATCGTCATATCTATGTCCACATCTAGACCTATTTGGTGCTGTAAGTTTGTTTGTGAATGATTGGCAGGATGCTGTCCCCAACCTGACATCACACACTCATCTTCTATCGTGGTTATGTGAGGCCGATCTGATCTGATATCTCTCTCTCTCTGTCTCTCTCTCGTTCTCTACAGTTCTTCCATGCCTACTCTAAGCGAGAGTCTCCTGGACAGGCTTTTAAAGGTATTGCCACACACAGTGAAGCAGTTCAGGCCAAAGTAAACAAATGCATGCTGATCTCACTAACTCACCAGATGTGTTGTCATAAGATATTTAACAAAAGTTTTCAGCAAGCTATGAAGGCACCCTTAAGGCCACAGACATGCATGTAATGCAGTTACCCTTTGACCTCCAGTTTCCTCCCGTGAGGTTCGAGGTCTCCGTCAGACTATCATAGACAATCTGGAAACCAACAAGGAGCCCTGGCCCCCTGCTTGCCCACCACTGGAGCCAGCCAGGTGAGCAATAATGCAATGATTTATATTTTTTGTTGTTATTGTATACATATATGTAAGCTATTTTTTTTAAATGTATTATTTTATTGCAACAGCATCACAAAATTGGATCATAATATAACCCGCATTCTTTGGTAGACATCACAATAAGAAAATCCTTCAATGTTATTGATGCTATTAACTCTTTCCATATAACAAAGAGGAGAGTTTGTTGAACATCTGCCATATGAACTAATGTGTCTTATGCACAGAGTGATGTTGAGTGTGATGTTGCAGTCCTTGTAAAAGGGGGGCTCTAAGGACAATTTATAATTAATTAATTGTGCAAGCGGTTCAATGGATCTATTAAAGATTCAAGGAGACTGAGGGTCCCTTTGTCATTTACAAATAAAGCACCAACTAAACAGACAGATTTTTATTTTCATACTCTGGTTTTTATGCTGGGAAACCAGAGCGCATAAGGAAAACCCACAAATCTGTGTGTGTGAGTTTTTGTGTGAGGAGAGCGGCAGGAGTTTAACAAGGGAAAGTTCCACCTGTTTGAGTCACACACCAGGTTATTGTCAAGTTTTATCCCCTTGGAATTCCTCAGATTCATTCCAGACCGGAACACCACTTTAGAGTCGTCATTAATCACCTCCTCTCCATTTCTTTAATCTTAAAGAAATTATTTGGGATGAACCTCTGCCAGCGCGGCCTCTTCTTAGCTATCTCCACAGCATCGGGGTTTTTAAACAGCCTTGTGTTCTCCAGTTCTTGAGTCAGCTTTGTGTTCTCCAGTTCTTGACTCAGCCTCGTATTCTCCAGTTCTTGAGTCAGCTTTGTGTTCTCCAGTTCCTGAGCCAGCCTTGTGTTCTCCAGTTCTTGAGACAGCCTCGTGTTCTCTAGTTCTTGAGTCAGCCTGGAGTTCTCCATTGTTTGAGTCAGCCGCGAGTTCTCCATTGTTTGAGTCAGCCTTGTGTTCTCCAGTTCCCGAGTGAGCCTTGTGTTCTCCAGTTCTTTAGCCAGTCTCGTGTTCTCCAGTTCTTTGGACAGCCTTGTGTTCTCCAATTCTTTAGCCAGCCTCGTGTTCTCTAGTTCTTGAGTCAGCCTGGAGTTCTCCATTGTTTGAGTCAGCCGCGAGTTCTCCATTGTTTGAGTCAGCCTTGTGTTCTCCAGTTCCCGAGTGAGCCTTGTGTTCTCCAGTTCTTTAATCAGTGTCATGTTCTCTAGTTCTTTAGTCAGCCTGGTGTTTTCCTTAGTGAGTGCCTTATAGTTCTTCTCTTGGGCCTGGAGATCTGTCCTCAGCTGTTTGAGAGCTGAGAGGGCGTCCCCCTTTTCTTTTTTCGCCTTATTTACCTTCTCATTGAGTTTTTGCTCGTTGTACGTGGCTATCTTCAGCTTCCACTGGCCCCGCTTGTTGAGGGTCCTCTCGTCTTCCAGGTCTTTCTCTAAAGCCTTGTTCTTTTCCTTCTGCAGCTGGAGGTCTGCAGCAACAACTGCATTGTTTCTGTCACACAGAGTGATCTCTGTTGTAAGGACATTGTTGCTCGTAGTCTCCCCACAGAGCTCAGTGGTGATACCGCCCACAATCTCATCAACAGTGGGCTCCTCAAACTCTGAGGCCTTGCACTGATTCTGGGTGATGAGCGTCCTGAGAACACCCAGTTCTTGCTGTTGGTCTAGGTCTGCAGTAATGGTCATATTCTTCTCCTCATGCAGCCTGATATCTGCTACAAGTAGATTGTTCTTCTCAGTCTCCTCAATGAGCTGAGCATTTAGGGTCGCCGCAATCTCATTGTGCGTGACAGTGAGCTCCTCAAAATCCGACGCTTTTGCCTGATTCTGGGTGATGAGGGTCCTGAGCTCATCTAGCTGTTTCTGTTGGGCCATGTTGTTCTCCCTCTGGACATGGAGGTCTGCAGCAAGGGTCACATTTCTTTTCTCATGCACCCTAATATCTGCTACAAGGGCATTGTTCTTCTCAGCTTCCTCATTGAGATGAGCATTGAGGGTCTCCACAATTTCATAATGCCTGATATTGAGCTCCTCAATCTCTGAGGCCTTGCACTGATTGTTGTTGATAAGGGTCTTCAGATAATCCAGCTCTTTCTGTTGCACCATGTTTGTTTCCCTTTGAGCCTGGAGGTCTGCAGTAATGGTCACATTCTTCTCGTCATGCATCACAATATCTGCTACAAGGGCATTGTTCCTTTGAGTCGCCTCATTCAACTGAGCATTGAAGGTTTCCACAATCTCATTGTACCTGACAGTGAACTCCTCTAACTTTGAGGCCTTGCACTGATTCTCGGTGATGAGGGTCCTGAGATCATCCAGCTCTTTCTGTTGGTCCATGTTCTTCTCCCTCTGGACATAGAGGTCTGCAGAAAGGGTCACATTCTTTTCCTCCTGCAGCCTAATATCTACCACAAGTACATTGTTCTTCTCAGTTTCTTCATTGAGTTGAGCATTGAGGGTCTCCACAATTTCATTATGCCTGATATTGAGCTCATCTAACTCTGAGGTCTTGCTCTGATTCTGGGTGTTGAGGGTCCTGAGATCATCCAGCTCTCTCTGTTGTGCCACGTTCTTTTCCTTCTGGACCTGGATGTCTGCTGTAAAGATCACATTATTTTCCTCATGCAGTCTAATATCTGCTACAAGGGCATTGTTTTTCTTAGTCTCCTCAATGAGCTCAGCATTGAGGGTCTCTACAATTTCATTGTGCCTGACATTGAGCTCCTCAAACTCTGAGGCCTTAAACTGATTCAGGGTGATGAGGGACCTGAGATCATCCAACTCTTTCTCTTGAACTATGTTATTTTCCTTCTGGGTTTGCAGATCTGCTGTAAGGGTAGCATTCTTCTCCTCATGCAGACTGATATTTTCTACAAGGGCATTGTTCTTCTGAGTTTCCTCATCAAGCTGAGCATTGAGGGTTTCCACAATCCTGTTGTACCTGACATTGAGCTCCTCAAACTCTGAGGCCTTGAACTGATTCTGGGTGATGAAGGTCCTGAGATCATCCAATGCTTTCTGTTGGGCCAAGTTCTCTTCCCTCTGCACCTGGAGGTCTGTGGTAATGGTCACATTCGTCTCCTCAAGCAGCCTGATATCTGCTACAAGAGTATTGTTCTTCTCAGTCTCCTCATTGAGCTGACCGTTGAGGGTCTCCACAATCTCGTTGCGCCTGATGTTGAACTCCTCAAACTCTGAGGCCTTGCACTGATTCTCATCCAGGTGTTTATGTAGGGCCACGTTCTCCTTCTTCTGGACCTGGAGGTCTGCACCAAGCACCACATTTTGCTCTTTCTGCTGTCTGAGCGCTGTGGCAAGGCCCTCATTCTTCTGGGCCTCCTCATTGAGCTGGGAGGTGAACTTCAACACAGTCTTCCTATGTGCTATGAGGATTGTCTCGAACTCGTCTAGGAGGACGGTCTTCTTCTTTTTCTTGTTGATGGCTTTAAAAGCCGTGAGGGAATTGACAAATTCAACAGCTTTCGTCTCATTTAGGTTCCTAAGCCTCTCGTTTTCCTCATTGACCACCTTCGCCTGCCTTAGAAAATGTTTCTTGACTTTGTTGACCTCACTGACCTTGTTGTTCTTAAGGCTGAGCTGCTTCAAGGCCTGGACTTTCAAAGCCTCCTCCTTATTTCCCCTGGCACGTTCCTTTAAACAAACAAGACACAATAAAGACACAATGTGCAAGTGTGGCAGATGAAAAACGAGCAGAAAAAACCCATACTGGTTTAAATCACATAATTGTCAAACGTGACAACATATTTAATTGAAATCTGTCCATAACTTCCACCAAAGAGATTATAAACCTCTATTGGTTTGTAAACAGTATGTCAGTCTTGTGCTTACCTTATTGAAGCAATCTTCCCAGTATGTGGCATCCTTTTGGATTTGGTAGTGGCCCTGCTCCAGACCAGCCAGGCGAGTCTTCATCTCCTCTAATACCTGGTGCCACAGGGTGATCTCAGCCTGGTGTTGGTTCCACAGCTCACAGATCTGCTGATTGAGAGACAGGTTATCTGGCTGCTCTGCCTGCAGTCTGATGCTAAGATATTTGATCATTTCTGCTGAGATGTTCAAAGACATTGCTTGTGTAAATAAGTCACTGCTCACATTGGCAGTCATCCCTGCACTTGCAGATATATTTAAATAATAATAACTCCCACGGACTATGATGTCATAGTTTCAGTGATGTTGTGGGAGAGTTGATGTTCCTCTGTCTAAAAATTCCTCTGATGTCATACCCCATAGTAGATGTCTTGTCCAATAGGAATCCTCACATTGAAATACCAGTATACAAATATAATGGGAAATGGGAAGGACTAGGAAGACCAAACCACTTCCTTGTGTATGAGCTGATCAACCTCTCCAGCTTGCCCACTTTTGAGACCTGAGCTTCATATATAGATAGTGGCCATATGAGATGTGCAAGGAGCCCAAACTGCATGGGGAGGATGGTGGGGTCTCCTCCTCGCTAAGGTTCTCGAAGATGGTGCACAGGTCAGTTTGAACCTACTCCCACAGTACCTTCTCACAGGACTTTGGCCACTTGATCAATGGCTTTTGGTCCCAGATCTTCTTTTCCACTGCAGGTGGTGACGGGCTGGGGTGAGGTTGCAGGTGTCTTGCTCTTCCGCCACTTGGACAGTGTTGTTCATGTCCAACAGACTTTGGTTTTTGTCCTGCTGCTGAACATGAGTTGACTGACTCGACCTGCTTTTCAGGAAATAGCTGTCGATGCAAGGTTTTCCTGTCTTCAGGCACACTTTCTTGCCCAGGTGTGTTTTCAGCCCTGTGGTTGAGTGAACTTTTGCCTAGCCATATATGCAACTTTGGGGTTCGTGTCCCGCTACAGCTGTTGAAGCCTCAAGTGTGCTGATCATCAAACTCTTTGTCAGGTGCCGGATTATCTGCTGATGGGTCTTCTCCTGCTCCTGCTCTCGCTGACTCAGGGGGTGTTCACTACATTATTTTTAAAATTACTCTGACACTACTGATTCCACATTTCACCTCCAACTATGAGGTTCTTACCAGTATCTTGTCTGTTTTTGAGCAGGATGACTTTAAAAGGATATGAAATGTTTTTCAAACCTGGTTTGAAACTTGGTTTTGCAGAACCCATTACAATTAGGAAGTGATCTGGATCTATGACTTGTCTTTATTATAATTTTTTAGATCGTCATCGTGAGACAGTTGGTTTTGCAACATTTTGGTTTTGCAACATTTTGGCAAATTTTAAAATGAATACAGAAGATTTCCAACCAAATAGCACCTTTTAAAATTGTATTTTGTATATACTGTCCTTTTTCCCCCACAGGAATATGATGTCTATCAAATAACGTGTGTGTGTGTGTGTGTGTGTGTGTGTGTGACTATCATTTTTAGATAGTCATCGTGAGACAGTTGGTTTTGCAACATTTCGGTTTTGCAACATTTTGGCAAATTTCTATATTAATACAGAAAATTTCTATCCAAATAGCACCTTTTGAAATAGTATTTTGTAGTACTGTCCTTTTTTCCCCCACAAGAATACAATGTCTATCAAATGACGTGTGTGTGTGTGTGTGTGTGTGTGTGTGTGTGTGTGTGTGTGTGTGTGTGTGTGTGTGTGTGTGTGTGTGTGTGTGTGTGTGTGTGTGTGTGTGTGTGTGTGTGTGTGTGTGTGTGTGTGTGTGTGTGTGTGTGTGTGCGCGCACATATAGGGTAGAAGCCTTACAAGGGGGAGCTCCACCTGTTCGGACACAGCACTATCCCTTCATCTGTCTAGAAACAGCACTTAGGTGTACAAGTACAATAATAAAGACAAATAAAGCACAAAAACTAAACAGACAGAACTTTGTTTTGACTTTTATATTCAACTTTTCACATGCAGAAAACCCACAAACCTCTGTGTAAACTCACAAGTGTGTGTGTGTGTGTTGAGAGAGAAGGGGAGTGAAGGAGAGAGGCAGGAGGTTTATAAGGGAAAGTTCCACCTGGTTGAACACCAGCCTAAAGTCAAACTGTATCCCCCTGGACTTCGTCAGATTCATCCTGGAACACCACTTCACAGTCATCATCAGAATCTGTCATTTCAGAGTCATTATCATCATCATCCCCCTCCTCCTCCTTTGTTCCCTTTTTCAGGTTTAAACGATCGAAGAAGCCGTTGAACTTCTTCCAGGCTGACTTCTTCTTCTTTACTGCATTCATCTGAAGTTCTTTAGTCAGCCTTCTGTTGTCCTGAGTGAGGGCTATATAGTTTGTCTCATGGACCTGGAGGTCCGTCTGTAGCTGTTTGAGAGCTGAGAGGGCCTCCTCCTTTTCTTTGTTGGCCTTACTCACCTTCTCATTCATTTTGCACTCGTTGTGTTTGGCTATCTTCATCTGCGCGTCCTTCTGTTCCTTTAGCGTCGAGACGCTGCACTCGTCTTGCTTCTTCAGGGTCCTCACATCTCCTAGTTCTTTCTGTAGAGCTTCATTCTTTTCCTTCTGGACCTGGAGGTCTGCAGCAACAACCACGTACTTTCTGTCACATAGCCTGAGCTCATTTATAAGGACGTTGGTATTCTTAGTCTCCTCATTGAGCTGATCAGTGACATTGTCCACAATCTCATTGTGCCTGACTGTAAGCTCCTCAATCTCTGAGGCCTTGCACCTGAGATTGTTCAGCTCCTTCTGTAGTGCCATATGCTTTTCTTTCTGAACCTGGAGGTCTGCAATAAGGCTCACATTCTTCTCCTCATGCAGCCTGATGTCTGCTACAAGGGTATTGTTCTTCTGCGTCTCCTCATTGAGCTTGGCATTGTAGCTCTCCACAATGTCATTGTGCATGACGTTGAGCTCCTCAAAATGTGAGGCCTTGCACTGATTCTGGGTGATGAGAGTCCTCAGGTCATCGACTTCTTTCAGTTGTTCCATGTGCATATCCATCTGAACCTCGAGGTCTGCAGTAAGGTTTGCATTCTTCTTCTCGTGCAGCCTGATATCTCCTACAAGGGCATTGTTCCTCTGAGTCTCTTCATTGAGCTGAGCATTAAGGGTCTCCACAATCTCATTGTGTCTGATATTGAGCCCCTCAAATTCTGAGGCCTTGCACTGATTCTCTGCGATGAGGGTCCTGAGTTCATCCAGGTGTTTATGTAGGGCCTTGTTCTCATCCTTCTGGACCTGGAGGTCTGCGCCAATTGCCACATTTTTCTCCTTCTGCTGCTTGAGCTCTATGGCAGAGCTCTCATTCTTCTGGCTCTCCTCATTGAGCTGGGAGGTGAACTTCAACACAGTCTCCCTATGTGCAATGAGGATTGTCTCTAACTCCTCCAGGAGGACGGTCTTCTTCTTTTTCTTGTTGATGGCCTTAATAGCCGTCAGGGAATTAACAAATTCAACAGCTTTCGTCTCATTTAGGTTCTTGAGCCTGTCGTTTTCCTCGTTGACCACCATCAACTGCCTTTCAAAATGTTTCTTGATTTTGTTGACCTCACTGACCTTGCTGTTCTCGATCTTGAGCTGCTTCAAGGCCTGGACTTTCAAAGCCTCCTCCTTATTTCCCCTGGCACGTTCCTTTGAACAGACAAGACACAATAGAAACACCATAACATGTTCAATCAATCAATCGATTGATCAAATTTGAGATATAAAGCAATTTTTCCGCAACTCAAAGTGTCAGGGGTCAATTCTGTGTTGATGTTTATCTGCCTCTGGAGAACAGGTGTACATAAGTGAAGGTGTATTAATGTCTGCATTTTATGGTGTCCCTACTGCCCCACTCTCTTGGTCCTCTGGTCACTCCTGCTGCGTTGATTTTATGAATATTAGAAGTTGAATTGCATCCCTGTAAAATGTTTACATTATTTCTACTTCAATAATTAGAATTTGGATTTCGATACCAATGAATTTAAATTTTATTTTATTTTCCGAGCTTGTTGACGGCTCCATGTCGGACAGTTTCCACCACTCGCAGGCAGGCCCATGCGCTGATTGTGTAATTAGCTGCAACCTCCGTAAATCATATGTTGCAAACGCAACAGCAACACTCTCATCAGGCTGTGATCCCGGCCCTCAGTCTTGTGCTTACCTTATTGCAGCAATCTTCCCAGTATGTGGCATCCTGTTGGATTTGGTAGTGGCCCTGCTCTAGCCCAGCCAGACGAGTCTTCATCTCCTCTAACACCTGGTGCCACAGGGTGGTCTCAGCCTGGTGTTGGTTCCACAGTTCACAGATCTGCTGATTGAGAGATGCGTTATCCGGCTGCTCTGCCTGCAGTCTGGCGCTAAGATATTTGATCATCTCTGCTGAGACGTTCAAAGTCATTGCTTTTGTAATAAAGTCACTGTTCATATTTGCACTCACCCCTGCACTTGCAGATATATTTAAATAATAACTCCCACCAACAATGATGTCATAGTTTCAGTGATGTTGGGGGAGAGTTGATGTTCCTCTGACTTCCTCTGATGTCATACCATAATAACCTGCCTTGTCCAATAGGAATCATCACATTTAAATATCAGTTTACAAATACTACAATGAACATTTTTTAAATATCTGTGAAACTATAGATTTCTCCTGTGGGATCTGTACTGTAGCAGCATCCAATTCCTTTCAGCATATTCCAGCTTATGTCTGAGATTTTCAGGCTCATGTGATTCATCTGCTCTTCTCTCTCCAGCCAAGAAGAGGTCGACACATTCTTTGAAACCAACAATGTTGAGCACCTGGCCCTAATTTTTGAAAACTCCAAATCCTACATTGGCAGAGAGGTAACGGCACACACATCAGCCCCAACCTCTGTGTTTCATTCTTCTACACACTTTTACCAAGGAGACATGCTGCTGCTTCTGTTTTCTTTTGTATCTGTTGGACATCACCTAAAATATTCTAAATAACTGTTCTTTCTCTTTGTGTGAACCTCTGTGTGTGTGTGTGTGTGTGTGTGTGTGTGTGTATGTGTGTGTGTGTGTGTAATGTGTGTACCAGGTCACTCTGGACCTCTTACAGTATGAGAACATTGCAGTGCGCAGAGTCCTGAGCACTGAGAAAGGTCTGGTGACCAAACTGGGAGTTACCGAGTTCCCATCCTGCTACCTTTATCATGCTGGAGGAAACTTCACAAGGCTGAAAGTGTGAGTGTTCTACCTTCCACTGACTCTATACACACTATATATCCTTCTTCTCTATATTGTATTCCAAGCTTTATTACTTTCTTATTTTAAAATCCACCCATGCAAAAAGTTCAGAACTGTTTTCCATCAAACGACCCATTTCCTTTTGTAGTGGTGATCCAAACCACTACAGACCTCTCCTTCCCCCTCATTGAGAGAGTGCATTTGGAAACATTTGATCTCATTTCTAATTGAATAAAGAAGAGAACGTGAACAGGAGGTGGACATGGTGTACTTCCTTCTCCTCTCCGTCTCTTTTGCCACAGCCCCTCAAACTTTATTCAAACATATTATGATAATTCCCTTTGAACTCGATCCGAGACGCACAACCCTCAAGTTTATTCCCCTTCCATACCTATTGTTCCTCATCCAATATCTTTGCTTATTGCTGGAAAGCTTCATCGTGGGCTCATTATCTGAACCCTATTCATGAGAATACTTTTAAACATCTGGCCTCTTAATGGGATCAGAGCCTCAAAATCACTCCCATTATTCACCATCATAAAGCCTCGCTGATCATCCCTCACCCTGCAAATTCATCTGCTGTTGCGACCGCTTTGTTTGGCTGTTTCAATAACTTGGCATGCAAAGAGGACTCTTTTTAGTTGACAAATGCAAAAAGGAAATGATTTATTGCTGATTTATTTATTCACCCTCCGTCTCTCCCCTTCCAACCCCCCTCATCTCCATCACTGTACAGAGGGGAGGTTTTTTAATTTCTTGCATGAAAACAATGCCATTGCTTTTCTGGCTTCACCTGCCAAACAAGCCCCAGCCGCACACGGCGACAGATGGCCTCCCATCATCGCTGAATGTCTGATTGATCCTGGGAGAGGGGGGGAGTGTGTGTATGCCCGTGTGCGTCTGTGTGCACGTGTGCGACTGTGCGGGGGCGTCTCACATCCGTCATGCATGTAATGTGTGCTAGTCCCAGGTGAATGCAGCCCCCTCCTCCCCCACCGACCCCCCCCTGCCCCAGCCCACCCTGACGCCTGCCGGCCCTGGGGATCTCTGGATGAATGGCTCCCCACACACATCTGAACACTCCCACCGCACACGCAGGTGTAATTGAGTCCCGGGCTGTTGTGAGTGAGCGCGGGGCCTGGAGTATCCATCCTCCTTATTACCATCCTATTCCAGCTTTACGACACTCCCTCGCCCTCTCTCTCTCTCTCTCTCTCTCTCTCTCTCTCTCTCTCTCTCTCTCTTTTTCCCTGACGAGAGGAGAAAGCAAATGAGAGGATGTGAGGGATGGGGGGGATAAAGAGAGAGAGAGAACAGACATGGCTGTTTCTCGTTCCAGGGTTAAATGATCAGCCAACTCTCTCTCTCTCTCTCACTCTCTCTCTCCCTGTCCCACATTATCTTCATACTTCAACTGCTTAATACTTTGCTGTGTGTGTGTGTGTGTGTGTGGGAGAATACTTGAATAATAAATCATTGGTCTCTAATTTCTTTTCAAAGATGCCAGGTGACCTTCCCAATCCTATATTAAATGCCATTAAATTCCACAGTGCACAGGTGCATTTTGGGAGATTCAGACCTGCAACACTAAACACAGCTGCACGTACTGTACTCTGTTCACACTGTGACCTAATGACCCCTCCTTCTCTCCTGCAGCCACATTGAGGCCCGTTCATTCTACTCTTACGCCCTCGAGAGGCTGCCGGGGGTAGTGCGGTCTGGGAAGCCCCGTCCAGTCCCCCCTGAGGTCCTCAGAAACAACACAGATGAACCCTGGAGACCCTTCAACAGGTACATCACACTATTCATCTTTGCTCGTTCTTTGTATTTGTTGACACCATTTCCCGCTTGTTTACACATACATGGCTCCCTGTCTCTGTCTGTCTGTGTGTGCGTGTCTGTGTGTGTGTGTGCGTAGCTCCAGGGTATACATGGCAGACCTGGAGTCAACCTTGCACTACTCTCTGCGTGTGGAACTGGCTGCACATCCTGTCATCAGAGCAGAAGGACTCGTTGCTCTGAAAAACTACATCTCTGTCCTTGCAAAGGTAAAGTGAGACACAAACACACACACACGCACCAGAGGGGGCGCTGCAGATACACACACACATGGAAACTAGACAAATTATACAGTGATGCTTTCTTTTAACATATTATGAGCTCCCACAGAGAATATCTCAGCACTTGTGTGTGGAGTATCAACAGCACACAGACATGTGTAGTTACTGCCATTGGCCTCTAGAGGGAGAGTGAGACAGCAGAATGTGGCTTCACCCTTTGTTGAGTTGAGCTTCTCTCCTTTTTTGAGGGTTTCCACCTTAAAGGTGTTTTGAACCCTCTAATTGTCCCGTCAAATGTGCTGCTGTTTTTCATCTCATTCTCTCTCTCTCTCACACACACACACACACACACACACACACACACACACACACACACACACACACACACACACACACACACACACACACACACACACACACACATTCACATTATTGAAAGCAAAGTGGATGCAATTGAGCGCACAAAGGCTCTCATGGGTATTGTTGACCCCCTTGTTTTTGACTCCCAGGGGGGTTGAAGCGTGGCTGCCAACCACTCTTCACCCACGCAGGCTTTATGCAGCATTTATTGAGCAACCACTCCTCCTCTTCCTCCCCTCTTCCTCCCTCTGTATCCCTTCATTTGGACAAATGCAGGCATTTATGTGGACACCATATTTCTCATAAGACGTATTTCCTCCTCTTCTCTGCGTCCCCCTTGCTGCTCTCACACCCCTGAGATGTGATTTCATTTGACATTTTCCCAATCCTCACACACATTGACTCCATTCTTATTTACTCCCATCTCGTGTGCTGGATTCTCGCTGCCTTCCTCCTGCCTTGGATCAGACCCACCTTCCTCCCATAAGTGTGCCAGCCAGGCAAACATGTTGTGATGATGAGGCCTGACCTGCGAGCCCTGTCCCCTATTGGCTGAGCACCAGGCTGTCTCACTGCTCTACTCTGCCACCAATCTCTCTGATTATATCGCACTCTCTAGGGAGGCGTTGTTGCAAGTGTGTGTGTCTGTGTGTGTGTGTGTGTGTGTGTGTGTGTGTGTGTGGGCAGAGCACTGTGGCCTCCCATTAGCTCTAGTTTGTTTAGTCAATAGCGGCAAGTCCCAGTGGTATTTTAAGCCTGTCCGCTACCAGAATGGACCGGTGGCTCAACAGGGCTTTGTGTGGCTGAGGAGTCGGTCATTGTTACGGCTGACCAGGACTTGTGACAGTCCTTATTGACGTTTGACTGAGCACTCGCCCCAACAAAAGGGCCGGCGTCCGCTCGGGGTGACAGCTTGTTAGGAGCGGTTAATGTAAGACAAGCGCGTCGTTTGTGAAAGAGTGCAAAGAAATAAAAGACTTAGGCTGAGATTGACTGGCATTAAGTGAAGAAAATGCTTTTAAATCCGGCCAAGTGTGTATACTTAAAGCAGATTGGTGACAACATTGATGTATTTTCCTCCATTGTCGTGTCTCAGTTGCTGCTCGGTGACCTCACTGTCAAGCTGTCCAGTCACCTTCATTACTAACACAATATGTAAACACCTGGACTCCTCTGTGTGTGAGTCATAAAATTAGATTATGAGAAAGTGACTCACGGCGTTCTGACCCAAACGGCGACACCATCACTTCACACTGACGACGCCATGAGTCGTCACGGCATATTTGGAATTTTACAGGACCATTATTCAAAATGTACAAACACGGGAGCTGATGTTGAATGTGACTCTGCACAATAACGTGTTGGTGTAATCTCATGTAATTTATGCTGATGATTATGTTGATCTTCTTCTTGTTGACCGCCTCAGAAACGGCGCTCTTCTGGGAATTGTTTGTTGCTTTTCCCGCCCACCGTCCTCCTGCCTGGTGTCTCCTCACACATCTCCACCCCAAAGACGTAAACATGCGGCGTATTTCTTTTGCGCCGGGTCGTTATATTACTAGATTTACTGTCTTGTCTGGTCGAGGCTGGATTTATGAATCCTCCACATGCATATGAGGATTAAAAGCTGGATCTTGGTAAGCGTGAGAGCATCACAGAGAGGTTTTTGAAAAGATTACACCTCCATCCTGATGCTCTTGAAAGACGCCTGTCAACCCCAGAGAGGAGACAGAGGTCCAAGGGGATAAAACAAAGAGTTAAGATGGGGGGGGCGGGGGATAAATGAACCAGGATTTAGGACACAGCCTTCACATATGGAGCAGCTGATTCCTTTGCTTATTTTCCGTTTTGACCCAACAGTGTGTGTGTGTGTGTGTGTGTGTAAAGACGGGCATCCTCTCCGTGGCACGTGTCTGCTGCCCCCCCTCCCCTCCCCCCTGTGCGTGAGTTGAAGTTTGATTATCAAGGAGCTTCACCCCTGTCCTGCCCCATCCCAGCCAACAGATGCCTCTCTCTCTCTTTCTCTGTCTCTCTCTCTCTCTCTGCCCCTCTCTCTCTCTCTCTCTGGTGACCCTCACCACAAGGAGCTTGCGGTTTCTCAAGTGCTGCTGATACTAATCGGATCAGGGATGACATATTGCCGGGGTGAAGGGGATTGTCTTGGTCCTACTAGGATGTTGTAAGGGGGGGGTGCGGGTTTAGAGGAGGAGTGTGTGTGTGTGTGTGTGTGTTTACTCATGATAGACAGAGCAGATGTAGAGAAGGCGGGATGTGGAGGTGGTAAATGGAGAATGTTTTGATTCTGTTGTGGATATTTTTTGAACGACAGATACTGATGATTATGATGCCGATTGAAAAAGAGAAACTTGAGGAATTATTGTAGAAGTGCATCGTCATTGGTTACTACGTTGCTTTCTTACTGGTTTAGTATGGAGGGTGGTTGCTGGAGCATTTTGCTTTGGTGCACGACATCAGCGTGAAGTCATGAGCGATGTTTAAATGGGATTTTGAAGTGGAAAATAGCTGAATATTTCCCAAAATGTCATTCCACTAATGCCCCGAAACTGCTGATGTTCACAGAAGAGACGCCGCATATCAGGCAGAGACGGGTCTGAGTCCTCAGACGAGGACACAGAACACACTCAGCATGCGGGGGAACCAAGTGAGCCGATGAATAGTGTTGCTTTGGTGATGCAGAGCTAAGCCCATTAGTGGGAACACCTGCGTTTTCTCTTCTGTTTAAATTCATACGGCTGTTTAATGAGCTTTTCTGACCGGTTGGCGTCCAGACGTCAGACCTAAACCCATTATATCACTTTCCCCAGCAGCACACAGCCTTTACACCTCCATCTCTAGTGTCTGAGGGGGGCTCATCTCTTTGCTCATTCATTTGCAATGAGCAGTTCTCTTGGGGGTTTGTATGTAAAGCAGCTGGTGATGATGCGTTCAAGGACACAACATGTTACACTCTTACGCAGAGAAGTGTGTTAGTCTGTAGCTCCACAGTAACATGAGTTGTAGAAGAGTGCAGTAGTCAAAACGGAGAACACGGGCAGCAGGTGAAACGTTAACACATGGCGTCAGAAATGGTTGGTTGGACGTGGATGGGACGCAGGACGGGGCGGCGGCACGTAAGCCCCGGTTCAAGGAGGTTTAAGCTGAGATCACAGGGGCCCTGGTTAAGTGGGCAGCGTGTGAATGTGCAGATCCTGTTAGAGAGAATGACGAGTGGAAAGCTGAGCGACGGCCTGAAATGAGCCCCGTCTGTGTGAGACTGCAGGCGTGCGTATATGCAGGTGTGTGTGTGTGTGTGTGGGTAAACAGATGGCGGAGGACAAATTAAAGACTTGGTGACGTAAATCAATAAAGGCGCACTTGTCAGATGATGCCACGCTCACTCTCACTGTTTTTCTCCATGAACCCGAGTAACCAAAGCTCCCCTGAAGTGCAGTCATGTGAATCAGAACACAAAAGTAACCATGGAATGTTTTTGATGATGTGTTTAAATCTCGGAAAACGGCTTTATCCTCTGTCGTCTTCTGAGAAACAGAGCCATTATCCCCCAAACTGTTTTGCAGACAGGCTTTACTGTAAGAATAAGTTTATTAAAGTGCTCTTCTCTCTTTTACCGTCAGTACAATCCACATATCGGCTCTTTCTATTGTCAGCGCTGAGTGTGTTAAGACCCGTTTGTGTGCGTCTGCTCCCACTCTGTCATCACTGATCTCAGACACACATCAGGTGGATTTCCTCTCTCTCGCTGCACAACCACCTCGGCCAGTCACAGAGCCCGTGTTTCCTCACATCTGCGCCCGTTGCCATGGGAGGGATAGTTTGGAAAATGTAAACAAAGGACGGGAGAAAAGCCCGAGCGGTTAAGTGCTTGTTAGTGGATTAGGAAATGGATCCTAATGAAGGAAGTTGGAGCAGACTTAAGCTCGGCTGTTGCCACTTTTGCCATCAGGGTTTGTTTTGTAAAGGAAAACTGAAATCATAACATCTGAGCGCCGTTTAAGAAAGACTGTAATGTCGCTTTGTTGACGAGCATTTGTGTCATATTACATGTATTTTACTGAAGAAAGGAAGAAATTGTCAGTTATTTTCTGTGTGTGTGTGTGTGTGTGTGTGTGTGTTTGTTTTGAGGCCTGCTCCCTCCTCTCAAACAACCTACATGATGTCATTGGGTGACATCAAATTCCAAATCTGGACATTGACATAATTTATTTCTGGGTTGATGACATCATCGAGGTCATGAAGAACATTTTTTGAACTTTACAAAATTTCTGAACCTTTTTCAAATTTGACGAAATTAGTTTTTCTTATTTTATATATTTATATTTGAATAATTCATTATGAATTTAGAACAGCATCACATTTACAAACTAAAACCAAACTTAACTCCAAATCTAATCACTGTTTTAAAGTAACACGTCTCCATTGTCCTGCTTTGTCTCCAGTTCTTCCCAGGACGTCCAGTCATCATGAACTTGCTGAGATCTGTTGACTCTTGGCTCCAGAACCAGACTGGCAGTGAGCTCTCCCATGCAGCGCTCAGGGAGGTGGTGGACAACAACAACTCTGCTCAGGTGGGTCAAGGGGCCATGGCTTCCATTTATTACAGAAATCATTGGGATTTCTATGATTTTTTTTTTTCTGCCCAGCATTTTATGATGTCTATTAGTTATTTTAACCTAAATCACATTCTGCATTAAAAACACATATAGGACAGGGAAAATTACAAACCTCTGTTCCGAAAAAGTTGGAATTGGCGTTTGCACATGAATGTAGTCTGAGGTCCAAAACAACCTTTTGTGAGAAAAGTAGGAAGGGAAAGAAGAGAGAGACGAGCAGAGAGACGAGCAGAGAGACGAGCAGAGAGACGAGCAGAGAGACGAGCAGAGAGACGAGCAGAGAGACAAGCAGAGAGACGAGCAGAGAGACAAGCAGAGAGACAAGCAGAGAGACAAGCAGACAGATGAGCAGCGGTGGGCAGGGCCGTGACAAAACGCAGCCAGACTGATGTGAGGACGTCTGTCTGGGGGAGAGGCCTTGTTGTTTCACTGAGCTGCAAGGTCGCCTGTCAGAGCGGATACTTCATCAGGTCAACGCCGCCTCACAGGCATTAAAGCGCCGCTCGTCCTGTCTAAGGAACGCACTACGTCAAATACTGATCCTGACACTTTCTGTAAAAATGCACAACCCAAGCGCTAAGGAGATATTTGTTGGTAACACAAATGTACTTTTCTATGTACTTGGTGTGTGTGTGTGTCTGCATGCCTCCACTGTGCGGCCCGTCGCAAATTGAAAGAGTCACTTACTTACATCATTAGCTTTTAGCAAGGAAATCAATGTATCAAAGAATCAATGGGAAGGTATGAATAGACTTCGACTCGGAGGAAATGGACTCCGCACACAAACGCACCCACCGACGCGCTCGCTCGCTCGCACCAAATCTTTACTATTGATGTGTGAGTAACCCTGTCAATCACGAGAGCGATGGGAAGCGGTACGGCCAGAGAAACGACTATCTGTCAGAGAAAATGTGTTGTTGCGTTGGGTTGTGGCTCCTGGCTGCAGCAGATGTGGACGGCTTCTCTTTATTAGAGGAGGAGGGCTGCACCATTAACCTGGGATCGACTCCTCATTGATCACCAAAACTACACCCAGGACTTTCATTAACTCCTGCAGAAACACTGGACGAGGAGGAGAGGACGTCTGAGAGGATTGTTCTCTGGAATTCAGGCTTACCAACCCTCTTTCTTTGTTTCTCTCTCTCTCTCTCTCTGTCTGTCTGCTTGCCTGTCTGTCTGTCTCTCTCTCTCCCAGTCTCCAGATGCTGCTTTGCCAGAAGGAGTGAAGTGGGTGGGCTGTCAGGGTTCTAAGCCCTACTTTAGACAGTACCCATGCGGGATGTGGACCCTCTTCCATGTTCTCACTGTCCAGGCCAAGACCTCTGGAAGCTTAGGTACACACACACACACACACACACACACACACACACACACACACACACACACACACACACACACACACACACACATTGTTTTGGTGTGGGACGAGAGCCATTGAGAGTTAACAGAGACAACAAGTGAGCTTTGGAAAGTCTGGCTTTCATTTACCTGCTTTAACAACACAAAGGACACACACACACATACACTCGCCCGGTACTGTACATCTCCAAAAGTTCCCAGCCAGTTTTGTCATTTGTTTGCAGCTAAAGTGGAGCCTAATTGTGACTGTTTGAAAATGAGATTAAACTGGATTAGTGCAATGTGAGTGGTTAATAAAACAGCCAGATGACTGGAGGCTCTGCTGCTGGGAGATAATCTGGCTCCAAAACACACACACACACACACACACACACACACACACACACACACAGTGTTTAATCCAAAGGTTTATAGACCATCATGTGACCTGCAGATGGACTGGTCAAAAGGGGGCGTCCATCTGGCCCCCACACACACCACTGTCCTGACAGGTGGATACACACACACACACACACACATACAGAACAGTGTGTGACATTATTGCCCCATAATGCAAAACAGCACACACACACACACACACACACACACACACACAGCATTCAGTGATATATATAGTAGACACACACACCCTCCCTCCCTTCACACTCATAGACAGACACCCACACACACTCAGTGACAGTTCATCTGAAGGTCCTGCAAAGCTGAGAACAAAAGTGAAGGAAGCAGCTCCAGGGAAAATGTGTGTGTTGTGTTCAGGTCCTGAGATAAGAGCCAAGCCTCCATTCACACACGGGGTTAACCCTTTAATCTCCAGATTGGGTTATCCCGTTTGTGTAGATTATTCACCTCAATATGGTTTTAACCCAGCTCTGTGTGACTCCTGGCCCACATAGGCGTGGGAATCCAGCAGGCTGCACACACACACACACACACACACACTCACACTGCCATTAGCAACCAACCAGCTTGACTCAATCCAGTTTCAGTCATAATCTTGAATCGTGTACATTTGCGTTTGTGTGTTTGCCACCTTAGCTTTGTAATATTTGGAAGCAAAGTCCATTTGTATCATATTTCCGTTTGTCCTGGTCCTCCTGTATTTACCTGTGTGTGTGTGTGTGTGTGTGTGTGTGTGTGTGTGTGTGTGTGTGTGTGTGTGTGTGTGTGTGTGTGTGTGTGTGTGTGTGTGTGTGTGTGTGTGTGTGTGTGTGTGTGTGTGTGTGTGTGTGTGTGTGTGTGTGTGTGTGTGTGTGTGTGTCCTCCCCTGCAGAGCCTCAGGAGGTGCTGAGGGCCCTGAGAGGCTACGTCCACAGCTTCTTCGGCTGCAGGCAGTGCGCTGAACACTTCAACAACATGGCGAGGGAGAGCCTGCGTGAGGTGAAGACGCTGGACATGGCCGTCACCTGGCTGTGGTCCAGACACAACCGGGTCAACAACAGGCTGGCAGGTGGGAGAAAGTTTAACAAAAGTCAAAGTTTAACCATGAACTTTTCTACCACACTCTGTCCCTCCTCTGACTCCGCCCCTCCGCTCTGTGGGATTATTGGCGTCCCATGACTCATCTTCTTTTCTCACTGGTAGAAACCTTGTAACTTCCCCTCTCCATCAGTCAGTCCTTGTGTCGCCTCAGAGGATGTGAGGGGAGGAGCAAAGATGGATCCTCAGATCAGACACCAGCTGTCATCGGTCTTAGACCTTTATGTCTGATCCGTCTCACCCAGCCCCACACACAGACACACACACACACACACACAGCGTTGCGTTGCCTTAATTCTCTCACACACCTCCTCTGTAATTTAAAGTGTTATCTTGGTTTATTCCCTCACCCTGCTGTCAAACCTTCTTCTTCTCTCCTTTGAGATGTTTGTCTGTTGTGGTTGTCCTCTTTAGTTGGACTGTTGTGATTGTTTCTCACCTAACAGAACAGAAACATTACATTACATTACATTACGATCATTTGGCAGACGCTTTTATCCAAAGCGACTTACAGTACATTATATTACCACCCTTCGCAGAGGGGGGAGCAATTGAGAGTTCGGTGCCTTGCTCAGGGGCACCTCGGCAGGGACTCGAACCGGCAACCCTCCGGTTCTTAAGCGGAAACAGGACTTTCCTCCTGTATAAGTTTCAGTCCCACACAGGAGTCTTCTGTGCTAAACAGCTCTTAGGGGCTCGTTTTATTTGACACATTAACAGCCCACTTTGTTAAATCACCGTCTTTTGTTTGTGTTGACTGCTCGCTCTCCTCGCTCAGGGACAGCTTGTGTCCCGAGCAGCAGGGGCCAGAAGGACACGCGTCCCAGCGTGTGTGTTGTCTCTCCAGGCGCTATTCAACACCCCCATTCTCTCTCTCCATATCTGTGCTCATCTCTCTTTCTCTTTCCATCCTGCCTCCCCAGGGAGTCATATCCTCCACTTGACAAGTAGTAGCACAACATCCTTCCACGATGGCTCCCACAGGAACCACTCCTCTTTTCCTACACACACACACACACACACACACACACACACACACACACACACACACACACACACACACACACACACACACACACACACACACACGCACACAAGCAAGCTCAATTCCCAAGACAGTGTGTGACAGCAGGTGGCAAGCACCATGACACAAGCACCAAGCCACCCCTCCCTTTTACCAGTCACCACCCCCTCCCCACTCCTCCCCACTCAAACACACACACACACACTCACACAAAACCTGACTCAAGTTCTGGCGTGTGGCAGGGTGGGAGCTGGTCGTGGCGGTGGGCGAGCCGGAGTCCACAGGGCGATGCTTTGGTTGAATCAGGGGGGAGGGAGAGGGAGGAGCGGAGGGTTTGGCTGTATTAGTGTCTCCCTGAGGAGCGCCACACTCCATCCACTCCGCCCCTCCTCTCCCTTTGCTTCTCTCTCCCCCTCCTTTCACGAGCAGCCATGCATGAAAGAGCAGCTATTTGTAAAGCAGCCCAACAATTAATTTAGCTGGCAACAAAGAGGCCCCAGGGCGCTGTGGCTCCAGCAGAGGCAGCTCGGCCCTGTTGCTGCTTGTCAACAGGCTGAGACAGATGCACATATCTACAGACCGAGCAGCCTCCAGTCTCAGGCCTCCAGGAGCACCACTGCCCAGCTGCTGCAGCCAGGCCATGCAAACAAGACACTTCAGAGATCAATAAAGCAAATATCTACACCTTTTTATTATCTAAACCAGTATTAAGGTTTATTTTATTTTTTTAAATAGAAACAATAATAGTAACAACATTGTATCTCTCTAATTAGGCCCTCATACACTCAAGAGTTAAAATGTGTACATGACTTAATGATTAGATTCCCTGTCACATTATCTGGGTGTGTGAGGAGCAGCAACCATATTTAGATTTCAACCCCAACTGCTTGTTTACCTGACCTTTGAAGCTACTTATTGCTTTGATGGCAGTATATAGGGAGGCAGTAGCTCAGTGGGTAGTGCTTCCGCTTGGGAACCGGAGGGTTGCCGGCCCCTGACGAGGTGCCCCTGAGCAAGGCACTGAACCCTCAATTGCTCCCCCCTCTGCGAAGGGTGGTAATGTAATGTAAGTCGCTTTGGATAAAGGCGTCTGCCAAATGATCGTAATGTAATGTAATGTAATGTATAAAGTAATCTCATACGGCCACGACCGGCTCACGTTACTCTACCTGATCTATCAGGCGGATACGAATGCGACTCTGACCCATGACGTCATGCCGATGTTGCCGTGTGTCTGTTTTGGAACATTTCTGCCCCCTACTGGCGAGGAATCAACAGCCGTCGCTAAATGAGCCAAATCGTAGATGTCAGCACAGTTCTGCAGCGTCCATTAGGCTCCGGGTCCTCATGCCGGGGAGCGCGATCCTCACTTACAGAATTAGTGCTGAGGGGGCGAGTTTGGTGCTGAACAATACATATTTATGCCTGATGAATATTTATGCGTAGCGGCGACGACGTCTCCACGACAGGCTGGGTTGTGGTAATCTCAATATGGCGGCGATGGCTAAAGTCACCCTGGACGCAGAAACGTGGCGAGCTGATTAGAATAAATGGGGAGATTTTGAGTTGTGTGTGTGTGTGTGTGTGGGTGTGGGTTTGTGTGTGTCTCACCTGCTGAAATGTGTAAAAGGCCCCCTCCCCCTTCCTCCCCCTCCCTCCCACATCTACAGACTGCGGCCCATCGACACAGACACAGTAAAATTGATGTATCCTTTATGTAAAGCGCTGTATGCAGAGTACGTACACACGTGCATACCAGGGAGATTAATCTTGAGTGGGGGAGAGATGGGGGGAGGGAGGAGAGGGAGGCCTGGGGTGGGGGGGGCCTGGGTGGGAGAGGGGGGCGAGGATGTAAATTGACAGTGCTGTAAAGTGACAGACCTGCTGCTGCTCTGCTTTTTCCCCTCTCTTCTCACACACACACACACACACACACACACACACACACACACACACACACACACACACACACTCATTGGACTATTGATGACAACAAGCAATTTATTACTGCACGTTGCCCTGTTTGTGTGTCCTTGTGGCCATTTGTGCACAGTGGGAACTTCCAAGCTTGCATATACGCGTGTGTGTGTGTGTGTGTGTGTATTTGGGTGTATACTCACCCATTTCTTTACCAGTTTGTTTACAGTGTGTGTGTGTGTGTGTGAGTGACGAGAGGAGTTGTCTGGCTGCAGCTGTGGATGTTAAAGGAGAAAGTTTCTAATTCATTAGGAGGGCAGCGCCCCCCGGAGGGTCCTGCTGCTCTCCTGTTCAATTTGGAGATTGACTGCTTTCAGAGGGGTGTGAGGGGAGGAGACAGGTGGTCCACAGCGCCGAGGTCCGTGCGGGGAAGCTGTCCACTTTGGCCACATCTATTATCTCACCACCCCTCCCACCGGGGACATCCCACAAGCCCATTGATCATTGTTAGCTCCTGTCATACACACGCACACACACACACTCACACAAACACACAAAAATATCATTCCCGAGATTACTGCACACAAACACTCAGCGTACTTTACCCATCACGCCCAGATAGATGATTTACATATACACACACGTGCACTTACATACACATATGCATATAGGCACTTAGTTTTTATGAGGCGTGTGACAAGATCAAATGGCTCCGGCTCAGATTGCATCCGGTCCTCCGAGCACTTTACCTCCCCAACAGGAGAGGAAGAGGAAGAACAATGAGTGAAGGCAGCGCCCCCCGTGCCAGTGCGCACATCTGCTTAAAGTTGGTGTGTGTCTGGCTCACAGAGGTCACACGGGGTTCCAGTTCTGCTGAAATCCAACAAATCCTATTAAGACGCTGCTGAGTTTGATGCGTTTACTGCCTTTTTATGTCCTCTCCTTTCCTCCCGTATTCTTCCTCATGCCGTCCCTGATTTTCGTCCCTTCCAGGCGCTTTGAGCGAAGATCCCTACTTCCCGAAAATCCAGTGGCCTTCTCCTCAAATGTGTCGGGACTGCCACACGGTGAAGACGAACGGGGATCACGGGTGGAACAACACCCAGGTCCTCTCCTTTCTCCAGTCCTATTTCTCCTCCGGCAGCATCCTCACAGGTACAGCACATGAATCCATATGTTGTTCCACCGGTCTAAAGGTTCTCTAACTGACTTTAGCTTGGCAGACGTCCTTAATGCTCGCCCACCTGTAACTCAACCATTTGAATAATGTCAATAATGTGTGTGTAAGGGATTCGACCATCATCTGAGGTTTCTTTCCTCTTCCCGCCCGGTTGATGAAGTGTTATTTCCTGTGTGTTTGTTTTCTCTCAGATTACCTGGATGATGAAAGTCAGGTGCTGGAAAAACAGATGGAAAAACATGCGAGTCAGAAGCTGGCGTTGGAAGCTCAGCGACGAGCAGAGAGGAAAGCCCGGGAGGTGCTGGAGGCCGTGATGCAGTCACCTCCATCGCAACCTCCTGAGGAAGAGGAGGAGGAGGAGGAGGAAGAGGGAGCACAGGAGGAGGAGGAAGGTGGGGAGGGAGCCGCACCTGTAGACAGGCTGGGGGCTAAAACACCAGAGCCGGCTCCCTGGGCCAAGCCGGAGATGGATCTGGGCAGGGGCCAGCGGCGAGGCCGCAGGAAGGCAAGCATCGTGGGGATGAGGATGCGCGACCAGCAGGAGGACATCGTAGATCTGGACTCCTTCATCAGCGAGCACTACAAGGCCAAGGCGATGCGGGGGGCCTCGGCTGCCTCCACCTGGGTCAAACACCGCACCCTGCAGCGTAAGGAGGAGCCGGACGCCGGGCTCGTGTTCGGGCTGGGCATGGAGCTGGACGCAGGAGTGGGGATGGTGGGCCTGCAGCCCGTGGACCCAGACTTGGATCTGGACCTGGGGCAGAGGACAAGGTGGCTGCAGAAGCGAGGGCTGGCGGGTCAGCACAGTAATGACAACGCAGAGAAGCGTCTGTCCGCTCAGAGCCACACGGGGAGCTGGATGTCCATGCTGAGCATCGGATTCTCCAAAGTGGACATCAGCCTGTGTGTCATTCTCTACTTCCTGTCCTCCATGTGTCTCTTGTTCATGTACCTTTTCTTCAAAAACCGCCTCAGGCCACGGCGGGTCAAAGTGCCCCTGCCCTGAAGCAAGGCAGGCCTAAATGGGACTTGAGCCACACGCAGCAGGTTTATGTTGATTATGTTCTCGTAGGCGAGGGTTAGCGTTAGCGTCAGCGTAAGGAGATGTGTCAAGATTAGGACGACGTTAAGTGGAGCACTTAAATACGACCCAAAGCCAAAGCAGAGTGTTTACGCTGTGATCACCCAGTGTGCTGGTGAGGAGGAGGAGGAGGAGGAGGAGGAATGCTGGATCAGTCGGACCTCAGCGTGTGTGTTTCTGTACAGTTCCATTCTTGGCCTTTCTGTTTGAGTTTTGTTCATGTGAGAAGAAATGAATTTAGTTTTGCTGGTGTTTGACCACTTCTGAGTAACAGCATGGAGCATTGGTTGATGTCTGAAGTGGGTGGAGCTCAAGTTTAATGTAACAACGTGTGACTTATCTCAGTTTCTAATGGATTTCTGTGTGATTGTTGTGGTCGTAGGCCGTAGACGTCCTACCCTGTTCCCCCTGTGTGCTTCAGATCAGTAGTTTATGATTTCACGCTCATCATTTTTTCCAATCATTATTAGTTGATAGACTGAGCGTCACTGTGTGATTTTTCAGAGATTAAAGGATTGATGGATCCTGTTTTTGTGTTTAATAGCAGACGGCATGTTTGTTTGTTTTCTTTGGTTCCTGATCAGCTGCTTTGTGTGTGTGTATGTGTGTGTGTAGTAACTTGACGCTCACACAGGAGCGGGAGGAGCCGGCTTTGGCTGGTGTCCATGATGTGAAGCTTTGGCTGCTGGTCGCCTCAGAACGCTGTTATGTCTCTGTGCTCCTCTGCATCTATCGCCAATCAATAAAATTATTTTTGATAACGACTCTGCGATTTTTTGCTTTTACTCTAAATGTGTTCAGTTTAAGCAATTTGTTCTCCTATTAATACTGTGTGTGTGTGTTGGTGTGTGTGTGTGTGTGTGTTATTCAGAGTCTTGGGCGAGGTGATGAAGAACCCCGATGTTCCCTGTAGAAAAGGGGGTTAAAGGATCCTCGGTTGAAGGAAACAAGCCTGTTGCCATCTGCTGTGGGGCACCGGCTAAATCCTGACAATTTCATTGGGATTAGAGCGAGTGAGTAATCCATCTTTCCTTTAGGACGGGAGGGGAGAGATTACCCCTGAGGATTAGCTGCCTGCAGATAATAAACTTTATTAAAACACAATCGGCTTTCGGGCCTCCTTCGCCCTCACACACTTGGAGGTGGACGGTAGATCCTCGGGGGACTGCGAGGGGAGAAGAGGGCTGTTTGAAAGAGGGATAAATGGATGGATGGATGGAGGGAAGAATAGATAGAGGAGGGAGGGTTTGATGTTGTCCGGATTACAGCGAGCCCATCTAAAGGACGGCCCAGGCTTGATCTTGAGCTTTGCGTTTCGCCGGAACATTGGCTTTGAATTCCCTTGACTCCTGCCCCTTGCCCCCATCCTCAACCTGCCACACACACACACACACACACACACACAGGTATACACATAAACTCTGATCTCTCCATCAACCTGCTCCATCTGTTTATCCCGACCACTTTTCCAAAGTAGATCACAAAATGGTTGAGTTAAAGCAGTCGATTCCTTTATAAACACACCTCACACACACACGCGCACACAAGCACAAAAGGGCTGATTAATGGCCTACATTAAAGCAGAGGAGCATCAAGGCTGAGCAGCTGTGCTTCTCCGACTCAATCAAACTCTCCGATAGTCTGAATTAAGCCCTGAATGACGTCGTCTGATTGGCAGAATGGATTGAAGGAATCATCTGACACATGTCCTTATGAGTGACGGGACGTTCTTATGAGTTTGGAAAGTGTCAAAGTAAAGGAGGGATCACGTGCACGTTCAAACTTTTTATGTGTGTTATTTGTTGTCTAATGATGCCTTCAGGTGTCGTTAGGTGGAGTCGTGCTGCTTTACAGAGCTGCAAGTGTGACTGTACGCTGCCTTCAGACTAATGATTCATAATGAGCGAGTTGGCAACCGTGCAGTATCTGCCTGCAGCTTTGCCAATGCTAATGGGAGAGGTTCACACTGAGGACAGAGGCTCCCAATCCAAACCCAGGCACGTTCAGAGTTTTTTTTTTTTTTTTATATACGCTCCTCTTCATGCCTGAATTCAAATTCAAAAGCAGAAGCAGAAGCATTCCTGTTTGCCCCTTGAAATGAAAACAAGTTAAGCTCGTTTGTGCAGATCTAATGGGATTTTGAGTGATTAAAAGAAAAACTTCAGAGATGAGAGAGCGTCAGGCACAAATCAAAGTCTGCTTCCTCCAGGTAAACACCTTCACCTGCACCTCCTCACTCAGAATCCAGCAGAATCATGTTCATTCCATCCCTGTTGACTATTTCATTCCATTTAATTTTGGCCTTCATCGCAGTTGGCCTTCATCATGCTGTCCCTGCCCTTCGTCCCTTCCAGGTGCTTTGAGCGAAGACCCCTACTTCCTGAAATTCCAGCGGCCTCCTCTGGAGTATTGAGCGGATGTAAAAAACGGTGTGAGTCCAGATCTCTCGCAGTTCCAGGTCCAGATGACTCTCTGGGTCACATGGGAGTCCTATGAGCTCATCAGCTGCAGGTGTGTTTGATTCTCAGAGGATAACCGCTGATCCTCTACTCCCAACAGACTCAGAACTGAAGGAGGCATCAAACTGGCCTCCTTCAAAAGTTATGCGAGTGTGAGTGCATGTGTGTGTGTGAGTATGTGTGTGTGTGTGTCCCAAACAAACGCTGTGCGGTCTAGACGCTGGCTGTCGTGTGCAGGCGTAGACTGAAGGGTAAAAACCTCACCTTGCTGCCCCGTTGTTGTCTTCCATAAATTAGACAATGTAGCGTTTTATAGTCGCTCCTCTCCGCCGTTGCTCCCTGCATCCATGTTTATTACCCAGCCAGCATTGATATTAAAATGCAGGAGGGGCTTGATGCATTTTTCTGTCATCTGGCTTTCTGACTTTAATAATACTATAAAGCTTCCTGCTGTGGAGAGGGAGAGGGGAGGTGGAGGAGTGTGTTTGTGTGTGTGTGTGTTTGTGTGTGTGTGTGTGTAGGGTCAGAGTGAATAAATTATGAAAAAAAGAGGTTAATATATGATGTTGGTGTATATCACATCCAAACTATAGGACAGATCCCTTTCAGTTACAACATTCAGCCTTTTAGAGCCCTGAGTCAAGTAGGGTCAGATCCATCTCATTTTACTGCCCCGGCCCCTCCCCCTCTCTCATTGTGCTGCTCGCCATCGCTCCCAAACAGCTCCTGGTGCCAACAGGAGGGGGGGAGAGGGGGGTTAACACTGCTTAACCAAACTAACAGCACATACACACTCTGAGGCAGGGATGGGGTGTACAGTATGTTGTATGTGTGTGTGTGTGTGTTCAGTCCATCTGTGTGCAGCAGAGTGTGTGAATGTGAGGGAGGGGAAGCTCACACAATCAATAACCTTCTTCCATGAGCTGCATGTAGGCTTGATCATCTGTACTGATCTCTCTACTGAACTATTTTGAATTCAAGACAAATGTGATTTTTACATTTAAGTCTTCTGTTCCACCTCCCAATTAGGCTTCACACAGCTTAGAGGAAGTGCTTGAACTTAGACGTTTAATGCTCTGATTTTATTCACTGTTATTTGTCAGTAATATTAGGTAATTTTGAGGCCTTATTTTAAAATCTATATAGCTAAATGTGCAGCACATTCATTCTGATCATTTTAATTGTCCAAATTTATTTTTTTATTTTTTTATTTATTTTCACAGCAATACATTTTGGATAAAATTAAAAGGCATCCTGTTTTTTTTTTTATTTAATTGAGGGTTGAATTAGCTGGGCTACACCTGGAGCCCCTTAATGTGCATTCAGAAGGATTCTGGAGGTCCACAGTGGATTATTATTATCATTATTATGAAGATTTGACTAAAATTCTGAATACATATATGACTCCATCCAAGATTTATTTAACTATATGCATTGAATTGGGAAGTATATTTGTGTGCAGTGGGATATGTGTTATTCTGATTTGGACATATTTGCACATTAGATTACTGAGGATGAGAATGAACCAATATTTATGGTTTTCATGGGATATAATATTTAATTAACTCCCTCCCATGCATGCAACGGACAGTACAGGACCTTACAGAACTACAGCCATTTGTTTACGGTTGTCTTTGCAGATTACAGGAAGGATCCAAGTCATCAGCAAATGTAATGAATCTTTAGTTTCAATAATAACAATAATAATAATAAGAAGAAGAATAACAATAATAATAATAATAAGTGTATTTCTCATGAGGAATCTTGGCTGAACCTTGATAACAAATTGGAGTCAAACGAGCCAATCAGCGCCTCCAGAATAACAGGGTCAGGTTCAATCAGGGAATTGGAAAATATAATTTCTGATGGGAATAAATTCCGTTTGTTCAACCAATCTCCTCTACTAATTACCCAAATGGACAGGAGCTGTCAGGAGACAATAACTATTCCCTAATAGAATTTGCCCCCCAAGTGCAATTTAATTTCCTCGGCGCTGTGCTGAGGTCTCCCTGCTTTCTGCCTCTGGTCCCTCTGTCTGTCCCTCTCCTGCTCCGGGACCGAGCACAGGCTCTGCTCTGGCTGCTGCTCGGTGCCGCTCTGTCACGCCTGGATTCTGGGGGAGCGTGTTTGGGTCTGCGCCGCTGCTCTTTGGGTCTCATCCTGCTGCGGAACAAACCTCAATGAACCACATGAAGGAGAAGACGAAGAGGAGGAAGAGGAGGAGGAAGAGGAGGAGGAGGAGGAGGAGGAGAGAGGAGACCCGCTCACTGCTCCCTGCTCCCTGCACGGCGCGGTGCTGAGGTACGTTCACCTCTATTTATCATCACAAAAGAAGAAAAGCAATTACAAGCACAACTCATATTTAATATATTAAGCTTTTTATTTATTGGTCACTGATTGTTTACCTCGTGCACACAAAATTAATATGGGATTCTTATTTTTATGTTTTTGTAAATATATTACTTTTGCACTCATTTGATATATACTGTATATATTTGTGTGTGTGTGTGTGTGTGTGTGTGTGTGTGTGTGTGTGTGTGTGTAAAAAAATGAACCCATATGTATGAAAAAAATATGAATTCAGTTTATATCATTTTTAAGACATCAGATCATCATGACATATTGCTACACACACTCACACACTCTCACACACACACACACCTGCATTAACCCTCTCTCTCTCTCTCTGTGTGGATGTGTTTCTGTCTCGCGCGCACTAAGATGGATCTGTGAATCGCAGATGTCAATGAAGTCGTGCACTGAAATATTAGATCTAATTAGAGGTGTCTGGGTCAAACCACGCGCCCTCTGCTTGAGTTATGGCCCGAGTGCTTCCTCTCTCTTCTCCCGAGTCCCGAGTGCTATGGAGGCACTCGGGACAAAGATTATAGTCACCTGAACAACCTGGAGGCATTTATTTATCTGACTATTATGATCAATCCACCCATTCTTCTTACTGTATGGTTTGTTTTAACCCTTTAACTATGACCGCACGTGCCCTTCCAGAGGTTCCCCCATGCAGATTCAGATGTGGCTTGTTGGTTTTCCGGTTTGGTTTCACATTTGGTGAACCAGATGTGCGCTGGCTTACCTTCCTCTTCTTCTTCTCTTTCTCTCTGCGTGTTTCACATCGGTCAATTATTCTAATGGCGTTGGCCTTTGCTGACAGGTTAAGAGCATTTTTATCTGCATTGTATTCAAAAGCAGCTAAAGGGGCCTCGATACCAGCAATCAGAGTAATTGAATAGTTGAATAAATTGAATGATCTTGAGGGGAAAAGTGTATAATGAAAATAAAGTAAGACGAGATGACTCCCCTGCCACGCACACACACACACACACACACACACACACACACACACACGGATGGATGGATGGATGGATGGATGGACGGATGGACACCTGGTCTGGAGACTTATAGCTTTTTTGCCCCGTTGGATGAAAATTCCCGTAATATCCCAGCCTCCTTTTTTAATCAGCTTGATGTGCGTTTTCATTTTACTAAATGACGTTTGAAACATTAACCACACAGGCAAACGGCTTATGGGATTGTGCTTCCATGCACGAGCTGAGCGACAAGAGAATAAACAGTCCATATTTTAAAACAAGATACGGGAAGAATATTACAGCCCCGAATCTGCATAATGGCCCGAGAGGAAAACTCGCTCACAACCCTTACTGCGGGATAGCACAAGATTCCAACATCATCCTGCTTTGTTTACCACATTTCATCCCAGTTATTCAGGATTTAATTCAAATTAAATTCCAATTTTATGTCATTTTTAAGATTTTTTTTGCCACAACAAACATCAATGTTCTATACATTTTCTGAAGGTTTGCACGAAATAATAGAGCCGGCAAAATGGCGTTATTATTATTATTATTATTATCATTATTTAGCCAGAAGAAAAAATATTTAGGATTCACTTAATTATTTTTTACACCAGCCATAAAATCGAATATTCATCTTACAATAAGTGTGTGTGTGTGTGTGTGTGTGTGTGTGTGTGTGTGTGTGTGTGTGAGAGAGAGAGAGAGAGAGAGAGAGAGAGAGAGAGAGAGAGAGAGAGAGAGACACTCAGCAGGCCAGTGGGACCTGAAGATGGAGACTAATTGTTGATGGAGGCATTGTTAGTTGAGGCTCATGCAGCAGCAGAAAACGCCACTGTCTGTGTGTGTGTCTATCTGTGTCAGTGTGTGTTTCAGTGTGTGTGTATGTGTGTCTCTTTCCGCACTTGAAGTAAATTGGAAGCGAAGATTGAGTTCATCTAGCTTGAACCAGCAACCCTCCAGGGGGAGTCTCTTCTCCGGCGGAGCGAGCTCACGCTGTAGCCCCGAAATGAGGAGTGTCAGCGGGGCTGTGCGGCCTGAGCTCCCGATCCTGCTGCACGGAGGCGAACCGCGGCTCACACGGGTCCAGGTGCTGTCAACCTATCTCTCTCTCTCTCTCACACACACACACACACACACACACACACACACACACACACACACACACACACACGTCAAATAACATCACGACACGGTGGGACTTGAGTCATTACCACACCAATATGTGGATCCACGTGTGTGATAGTGACAGCTGAGTCTCGCGCTCTTCAGACTCGTGGATCGTAACAAACATGGAGGAAAACGGGGTAAATGTGAATCGTCTGTTTTGATTGGACAGAAACGTGTTCCGTATCACAAAGCACCTGCTGATCATCTCCATCACCATTTGCAACGCTTTGGATTTGGTCTGGAGGAGCATGCGTGTGTGTGTGAGGGTGTGTGTGAGGGATATGCCCCCCCCCCCCCACCCTGCTCTTACGGGGACATTCATTTTGTCTTTATCATCGTTCCTTATCTTAAAAGAGGAATAAAAGTGAAAGCAAAGCGTCCCGTTTTTCTCTGGAACCTCCCTCCTCCTCTTCCTCCTCTTCCCCCTGGCTGGCCCGGGGTTCCTTCATGGGGGCCACTGCAGTGTGAGCTATTTATGGTCTCCTCGGGAGGAAGAGGAGGAGGGGGGATGAAACAGGTCCCGCCTCTCTGGAGACATTTTCCCGTCGAGCTCACGGGGGCTCCTCCGCTCTCTCTCTCTCTCTCTCTCTCTCTCTCTCTCTCGCCCTATGGGGGACGCTTTCCGCCCCGGGGGGCCCTCCTCTTCCTGCGCTCCCATTGGCCCCCCGGCTGGCCTGTGGCGCGGTGACGTCACTCTCGCGCCGTCCCGTCCCACCCCCCGCTCTCCGCAGCGCTGAATGGAGCGCGCTGCCTGGTCTCCTCCACTCCAAAACAGCTCGGCACGGCACGGACAACATCCGAGGAATAGAGGAGCACACAACGGGGGGGATCGAGTGTGAGGACGCCAGCGAGAGCGGAGAAGGCCGCGGGTGAAGCATCACCACCACCACCACCACCACCATCATTCTCCTCCTACTTTTTCTCCTTAAGACAGGACGGGGGAGTGCGCCCACCGTGTTGCGGGTGTATGTGCAGGCGTTTGGATCAAGATGATGCAAAGTGCGGCGGTCCTACCGACAGAGAGTCCTGTAAAGAGTTTACCGGAGATCCTCGGAGTGCCATTGCAACGTAAGAGCTTTATACCCTCCTGTGTGTGTGTCATGGTCTAATCTGGAGCCTGCATGTTGGCTGGAGGAAGGAGAGGAGGAGAAGCAGAAGAACAAGCAGCTCCGGTCACATTTACCGACCACCGATCTGCGACTCGTTCTCCAACGCGTGCACAGAATGTCCAATTTATCTTTATTGATCTTTATTATTTCTTATTTCAAGCCAGCACTTTTCTATAACATCCGGTCTGGTCCTCTTCATCCTGCCGTCCTCATCTTCATCAGCTGTTAATTTGTAAACGAGGCTGCACGGTCCAGAGATCAGACAGGCTGTTGTCATCGCCCATCAGACAAACACACACTGACTTTGACTGACACTCGTTAGTGGGTCAGTGAAACACGCCTGCTACACTTTACACATCTGCACACACACACCCGCACACACACACATTTTATATTCACCTGCAGGGAGATTATTAATCCGGTATAATCGTTATTATCTTCATAATTTAGGGAATGTAAGATTATTTTTTATCTTCATCTCGTCGCGTTTTCTCCACATTTGAAGGCGAGAATTGCTCCTCTTCTTCTTCTTCCTCTTCCTCCTCCTCCTCCATTGGCGCATCTGCTCTTTATCTCCTCAGCGCGTTAATCCGTGCCAGGCCCTTTATAATCTGATGGTGCAATCAAGATACAAAGTGGAATTGGATACATTTCTACACTGACCTAATTATTCCAATGCTACAGATGGGCCCAGTCTAAACAGGATCCGTGTCAAAAAGAGATATAATCCAGAATAAAATTGGATGTTATGGGAGATTATCCGTGTTAATGAAACCTCAGGGACGAATTATTACCTGTGAATTATTACCTGGGATTTATCAACATTTGGTGCGATTATTTTCACGAGCCTGGCTTCTAATTTATACAATAATAATACAAAATAGGTTGATTTGTTCTGCAGAAACTAAAAGAGGCCATGTGGCGCCTGGAGTTCATGTTCTGGCCCCACTGAGTGAAAACAGCCTACGTGTGTGCTCGGTTTATGCTCTTTAATTTTATTAATCGAGGCAGATTAAGATGGGATGAATATCCTGCTACTCACTCACTCATTCATCCTTTCATTCATTTAAATCTGGATTATTATGAGGAGTTTAAATGTTGGATCGCGGATTGTGATCTGCTCAATTACATCAAACCCATCACATATATGGAACATTATAGTCTGGACCTTGAACGCCTCTGCATTATGTGGACAGCAAACGCGTTGGTTTGAATCTGCCCGTGAAGGCAGCACATGTAGATATGAGGAAGGAGAAGAAGAAGAAGCCCTCCTGCTGAGCACACGAGTTTTACTCTCTCTCTCTCACTCTCACTTTCACTCTCTCTTACACACACACACACACACACACACACACACACACACACACACACACACACACACACACACACACACACACACACACACACACACACACTGGACCTCTGCTTGTAGTTGCCAAGAGCTTGCTGCTTTCCTTTCAGCACCACCTCTCTCTTTACACACGACCCCGCTCAGGTCCCACGCGTTCCTCCAAATATTTAAAACGCATCATCATCATCATCACCACCACCACCATCATCATTTGTTCAGGCACTCAGAATAATTCAGATGAGCTTCCTCTTTATTCCCTCTGCTTGTGTCTTGAGCTGTGTGTGTGCAGGAATGTTGCTGTATTGATTCAGATGTGAGGTTTTCATGCTGCATTTATTCTACAAAGTAGTTTCTCATTCTTCAGCAAAACATTACATCGGTCTAAAGGTGTATTTTACTCCTGAACAATAGAAGATTTAAACGCATATACAATTTTGTATTTTTCGGAATCAAAGCAAAATAACAGAAAATATCAGGAATCATTTTAAACCTCTGTGCATGTTTATGTACACATCTGTTTGGACCAGATGATGTGATGAGGCTCGGTTCTTGTAAATAGACAGTACCAAGAAGAAAGTGTGTGTGTGTGTGTGTTCGTTTAATGCTGTGTTTAATCACGTTTCTTCGCCATTAATAGTTGAATATCACGCCCGTTTGACTGTTTCAATCTCATGGGGGTTTAAAGCGTAAAACTGTGGTTTTGATCTAAATATGATGCAAAAGCAGATTTCTCGGTCTCTCCTCAATAATCAAACATTTATTCACCGAGTACCAGTTCATTTCAATGTAAATAAAAAACTAAATGTTCTCTTTATAATACTCACGGCAGTAGCAATTAAAACAGACTGAGCTGTGGGATTTATCAATCATCATCATCGTCCTCATCACCACGGAGATGAAGATGTACATTTTGGAGTAACGTTTGACTTGACACTGCTTTATGAATTTATATTTCCGGTGTAAAATGTGCAGTTCAGTGTGTCCGAGCAGGAAATGGAGATATGAATGAATATACATTATTTTTATATTACTATTATTGTTTTTATTATTTTAATTGTATTTTTTTAAATTATTATACATACAAATCAAATTCCCTCCGGTCTGGAGCAGATTGACGCGCAGCTCTGGAGGTGTGAGGTGAAGCGGAAGTGCGAGTCTGCGCCGTAAAGCGAGCCGAGCGCTCCCGAGGCTCCACGAGGACACAAGCGGACAATTTAATTAAGAAAGAGAAAAAAATCGATGCGTTTGTCCCAAAGAGTCGCGCAGCTTCACTTTCAGCTGCGCGAACATCTGCAGGGAGAAACGGCGCAGTGTTTAGCAGCAGGAAGGCGCCAATAATAAGACTGTAAGATCTGATCATGTAACAAAGAAACATTTTAAAATATCCATGAAATTTAAAAATTACTTTTAATTCCATAATATTGTAGCTTTAAAAGATGATTTAAGCTTAATCAGTAAATACAGTAAATATCATGGGTTTATGTAGAGAAACATCCACCTTTAAATCCAATATCCGCAAAAAAATAAGAATAAAGAAACAAATAAAAATTAGAGAAATCTGGAGAATCTAGATGAGTTTATCGGTCGCTGTTTTCCTGAGTACCAGTGTTTGTTTGACCTTTTGTCAGAGTGAATAAATCCTCCGCTGCACTTGTTGTAGATTGTGACCTTGTGTTGTTTGTGTGTGTGTGTTCAGAGATCCCTCAGTGTGCCGGCTGCAGTCAGCACATCCTGGATAAGTTCATCCTGAAGGTGCTGGACAGACACTGGCACTCCAAGTGCCTGAAGTGTGCCGACTGTCACACTCCTCTGGCGGACAAATGCTTCTCCCGGGCAGGCAGCGTGTACTGCAAAGAGGACTTCTTCAAGTAAGGACACAGCTCACACGCACACACGCACACACACACACACACACACACACTCTGCTTCAAAAACACCATTCTGATCCAGATATTAGTTTGTTGCCTCGCCAAACTAATATCGGAGTTTGTCCTATAATGAAATCCAAAATAAGAGGAATATTTCACTTTTTTTTTTAGACATTTCTAGTATAGAAATGGAATTCAGCCACATCCTTTATTTTTTTTAAATGTCGGATATTGTGCTCGGCTTCACTGGAATAATTCCTGAAAGCGAAATATGATTAAATCAGCATGAATCTGTGTTCCGTTATTGCTCGACAGACAAATCTGCGCTTATTTTACTTCTCATCATTACAAAAAGTATTTTTGTTCTTATTTCTCCCGTCAAGTCAAGATCTCTTATTTTGAAAATACGTCTCATCTAAATAGCGTTTTGAGTTCTGTTGGATTTCCACAACGAAACATCAACACACTGAGACTGGGAAAATTCATAAACGCATGAATTCATTATATATCTATGTATTCCTCCTATTATAATTAGTACTTTGTATGAGGCATCAGTCTGCTGCTCCGTTATAAATGGACGTCATTATTCAGGCGTTACTCTGCTCGAGTCACCGTGCTGGATTATTTATCTCTGAATATTACCATATGTGCTGACTGGATTCATAATTTGCCTTCATAATTCACATAATTCACATTTTTAGAAGGCAGGTCTGTAACGTACACGAAATGTTCCCCCCCTTTCTTTCTTTCTTTCTTTCTTTCTTTCTTTCTTTCTTTCTTTCTTGCGGATTGGATTTCTGAGGCATTAAAGCAGAAAATTAAGTTTGACTTTGATCCGGCCCAGGATCAGCAGATCCAGGCTCCGGGCTTTTTGACTAAATCACGTTTGAAAGGTTTTAATGCTCCGAGCTTGAACGAGACCTCCAGAGCTCACAGAGTCTCACTGGGAGCTAACTGTATTAGCCCGGCCCTGGGGACTGAGTCTCTGCTGGACACCCCTGTGTGTGATGGGGACGGGATGTAGAGCGGCAGCACACACACACGTACACATTCACAATGAAACACACACAAATAACACAGACAGGCCGACACACTGCTGTATGTTTCCCAGCAGTGATTTGGGAGCTTCACCTTGCTCTGTTTTATTTCTGTGGCTGGAGTGTGTGTGATTTAGAGCCTCTCCTGAGTCACTCTTTTATTGGTCCTCCTCAGGGTGTGTTTACTGTGAGCACACCTCCTCCCCCTCCCTCCTCCTCCTCCTCTTCCTCCTCCTCCTCCATGCTCCTGGCAGTACTTCATCTGCTTCAAACACATAAACATGCAAACATGCACATGTAGACTCTCTCTCACTCACACACACACACACACACACACACACACACACACACACACACACACACACACACACACACACACGCTGCATTGATCCTCTCCATCCATCACCCTGAGGACAGGTCTATCGTTAACAGAAATGCATTCCAGTGCTGATTTTTCTCTCTACAACAGCTGGAGTTACTGCTAATACACACACTGTGCCGTTACTCTGGGCGCTGCAGATGAAGACAAAAACTGTCCCGTGTGTGAAATTTTAATCTTTACCTGTCTCACTGTGGTCATCAGTGGCTATAAACAGGAAGTGGTTGTGCTCCTGTGTGCTCTAATAGCAGCTCTGTTCCTGTTCTTCACCCGCAGGCGTTTTGGGACGAAATGTGCGTCGTGCCAGCAGGGGATCCCCCCCACGCAGGTCGTGAGGAAGGCCCAGGACTTTGTTTATCACCTCCACTGCTTTGCCTGCATCATGTGCAGCCGGCAGCTCGCCACCGGGGACGAGTTTTACCTCATGGAGGACGGGAGGCTGGTGTGCAAGGTGGATTATGAGACGGCCAAACAGAACGGTAAGAGTGTGTGTCCGCTTTGGGCCCAAATATCAAAGATAATGTTTGAATAAGCGGGAAATATGAGACTTTCCCTCTGGTTGATGTTGTGTATTATCAGCTAAATGCTTCTGCTGACCGCCTCTGGCTTGGTGCAGCCATTCACAGCGAGTGTGTTGTTTGGTTGTCTGGGTGTGTGTGTGTGCTGTGTGAAGCCATATTTCCTTTGCTTCTCTGCCTGCCTCTCTTTGGAGATTTCCATGCATCTCGGATTGATTATGTAAAGTGAGGCAATGCTCTTATATGGCGGCGCCCCAATAACTCCATTCCTCTGGCACTCTGAGCCGGGAGGAGATTTATGTTCTCTGCTGTGGCAGTGGGATAGTTGCACAAGGACAATAATACACTTCCATACGTGCTCATTCACTTCATTTAACACACATATTCCCCACGCAAGGCCAGTGGGTTGGGTGGGGTGGATGGGAAACTGCCTGTTACAGCCATGTGACAAATGACAGAGGAAGTCAAGTCACACATGTAATGGTGTTTTCAGATGATTCGGAGGCGGGGACCAAGCGACCAAGGACCACCATCACAGCCAAGCAGCTGGAGACCCTCAAAAGTGCCTACAAGAACTCGCCCAAGCCGGCCCGCCACGTCAGAGAGCAGCTGTCCTCTGAGACAGGGCTGGACATGAGGGTGGTGCAGGTAGAGACTTCACTCTCATCTCTTTGTTCACTCACCTTTGTTTCTGACCTGAGCACCATCTAAACCCTGCTCCCCCTCGCTTATGTTTATTGTTATTATTGTCTTTTTCAGGTGTGGTTTCAGAACAGACGAGCAAAGGAGAAGCGACTGAAGAAGGACGCGGGTCGACACCGCTGGTCTCAGTTTTATAAGAGTGTCAAACGCAACAGGGGCGGAGCTAAAGTGGAGAAGGAGAGCTCGGCCGACGACGCGGGACTCAGCGACAGTGAGCTGAGCTTCAGAGGTAACGTGGCGTCTCTAACAAACGACACATGTTTTGGTGCTGATGTGATAAAGGGAGCCAACAAGCTGCTGCTGCGTCGTCCTCAGGCAAATCCAAAATGGCGCCTTTGTTTGATATTTCCCTCACACCGCCGCCACATGGGCACAAACCTCGTAATGACAGAGCTTCCCAGAAAAGAGAAAGAGAGAGAGAGAGAGAGAGAGAGAAAGAAAGACGCTTAGTCAACGACATTCAAGATATCCCTGTCTCTTTTCTTTTTAATATTGTTATTTAATGTTCGGGAAGCCCGTTTTGGTCCGTCGTAAAAGCCTTCAAGACACTGTTAAACAGAAGGCCCCTTTTTATGAGAAATGAAAACTTGGTGACAGAAACTCTATAAGGCACGAGAGGCTTTTAGTCAATTAGAGGCAAAGTGCTCTGGGGCATTGTTGTTATCGCTGCCACCCAGGAGAGAGACTGACAGGGACACAAATATTTTTGCAGTAATTGCAGCACACACAGTTTTGTGTAGAGGAACGCTTCCTTTCAACTCAAATACTCACCAAAGTCCTGATTGGCTCACTCAGCTGCATGAGATCTGCGTATTGACGTCGTGATGAATCTCGCTTGGTAAAGAACAGCTAGGTAAATGTTGTTGTGTCTGAATGCTGAGTGTCCTTGTCTCTCTGTCTCCTCCGCAGACGACCAGGTGCTGTCCGACCTGGGCCACACCAACGGGCTCTACGGGAGCGTGGGCGACGTGACCAACAGCGCGGTGCTGAACGGCGGCTTCTCTTTAGACGCGGCGGGGCAGCCGTACCACGACATCCGGGCGGGAAGTCCCTACGGCCTCCCTCAGTCGCCCTCCTCCATCGCCTCCCTGCCGGGCCACACCCCTCTCCTAAACAACCTGGGCTTCAACATGGACAGTCTAGTGGCACAGGGGGGTCCTGGAGGGGTGGGACAGGCTCTCCGGGCCATGGCGGGCGGGCCCACCTCAGACCTTTCCACAGGTAGCAGTACAGGATACCCCGACTTCCCCACCAGCCCCGCCTCCTGGCTGGACGAAATGGACCATTCCCAGTTCTGAGCGAAACGGGGGACAAAAAGGCCGAAACAGACTCACAAAACCTCATGATCCGTCACCCTGCGAGACTGTTATGATTTGGGGTGAAGAGGAAGAAGAAGAAGGAGGAAGACGTGTGGTCCTGTCGCTTTACGGGAGGACAGCAGTGAAGAACACCTCCCTGCTCAGTGAGACGACTGGAGCAAAAAAACAAAACGTCCAGTCTTAAACGCTGTTTCATACCGTTTTTGTTATCGGCTGAGTTTGTTTTGTTGTCTCACCTCATCAAATTCAGACTGGACTTGTAGTTTCCATCATGAAGTTGAAGGATTATGCTCACAGGGGGGGAGGGGAGGTCAAAGTGTCTCCACCCCCCCCTCTCAGAATACAGATCACGTCACCACCTCCCCCCAACTGACAGCTATGATGTCATGGCTACAATCTAGACCAGAGTCCCTCTGTAGACGCCAGGAGGCACCTGCATGCTTCTGATCCATAGAGAGTAGGACCTTCTGCCTGACCATCTCAAAGCCTTTAACATTGGCATTGCACTTTACTCTCCTCTCCTCTCCTTTTTCTACGCGTACGGACAGAGAGAGAGGGAGAGAGAGGAGAGAGAGAGAGGGAGAGAAAGAGGGAGAGAGAGAGGAGAGACATAGGCACAAGGCAAAACGCAGTGTTTCACCAGGAGCAGGAATTTACAAGAACAGTGGCACAAGTGTGAATTTTGAACCCCCCAATGCTAATGTTTTGTAAACGTTGTTAGGAAGTAGGTGGCCTTTGGTCTGTCTGTCCGTCTGTCTGTCCGTCCGTCTTTAGAAGCTGATGTTTCCTCTGTTTGAGTGAGGGTGAACGGCGTTTGCTACTCAGCAGGTCTCTCTTCTATACTTATAGGTGCTTGACTTGGTCTGGTGTGTGTGCGTCTGTCTGAGAGCGGACGTGAGGCAGTGTTCAAACTCACCCTGGGAATCCAGACAGACCAGGTGAAGAAATGTAACTTAAACCGTCCTAGTAATGTATCAGACACCTTTATTAATTTATTTGTTTTGAATGCACAGGCGTATTAGGAGGAGAAGTCCACCACTCAGAGAAGAACACAAAATACTGACATCAGATATACCAACAAGTATTAAGAATTCCCCTGGGTAGCTTCAGTTGTCTGATCCAGGCTTTCCTTAGTAATCTACTGAATCCAGCAGAGCTTTAGCTTGGTCAGCCTCTTCTCCCGCCAGGATTACCACACACACACAGACACACACACACACACACACACAGACACACACACACACACACACAGTGTGTCCCTACTTTGCGGGCCAACGTTTCCAGCCAAGCAGGAAGGTGCGAAGAACTGTTTGAGGAACACAGGAAGCTCCAGCCCTCTTCTTGTTTTATATTATGAAAGAAGAAAAAAAAAACAATCCTAACCTTATCCACAGAATCATCTTCATTATCTTTATCAAAACAAATTTGCCAACTCCTTTTTTTTTACCGAGTGACAACAGCATCCTGACCTGGGAACCAGAAAGCAAATCAACAAAAAAAACACGACTGCATACACACACACATACACACACACACACACACATTTTGTTAAGTCTGTGTTGCCTCAGAAGTTTCCATCTTAATTGTTGTAAATTTTGTACAGTTTGAAAAACGTGTTGATCGTCTTGTTTCATGAGCTATTTATTATTATTGCCATGTGTCTTTGAAAAAGATGTAAAAGAGAGCACTGAATTTATTCATTTATGCCTTCTGTGTAATGGTATGAACTGTGTACAGTCAAATCTATATGAGGAAAATAAAGCGGAATTGTCTTTGGGTTACCTTTGGGTTGTGTTTGTCTTTAAAGCGGCTGCAGTGGTGAACGCTCCAGTGTAGATACTCCCAAGAAAAATATCTATTCTAGGTGTTTTTATTATTTTTGCCTTATCTAAACGCTCTTAGAGAGAGTTAACCCGCAAATTCATTTACCCATTGAGAGCATTTACCACACACTTAGGCCTCTATTCAATTGTGGAGATCCATTTAGTACCACCAACAGACAGTGGTCAGTCAGTTAACAGTGATTGATGCCGCTTTCCTCTCGGCCTCGGAGTGGAGGGGGTGTGACACGAAAGATACATGAAGAGAGAGAGAGGGAGAAAAAGAGGAGAAAATAAACATAAAACAAAGAGAGAAGCGGGCGGGCCGCGCTGGGCTGGGCTGTTGTTCCGCTGATCCTCTGATTAATAAAGAGAAACGGCGACAGATTGTGGCGTCAAATCTCTCCTTAATCCCTGAGCTGCTGCAGACTGCTTTGTGAAATATGGGCGAATACACTTTGTGGTCAGGCAAAGAGGGACTATGGCCCATATGCAGGCAGTTAGTTTATATGTCAATATATCAGGCTGCTAAATGGGCTGTTAGTGTGTTTTCTGTGTGTGCGCTTGCTCAGCCTTTGGTGTCCTAGCCGGGTTATTAGAACAGCTATGGTGCAGCCTAACTATGAGCGGTATTATAATGAAATTACACCGTAGCGTACATCTATATGAAACTCATTTGTATGCAACAAAGTGCAGCATTTGTCTGAGAGCGGGCCAACCTAACCCAAACTTAAGTGTTATCGATTCCTTTGTGTTTTTGCCATTCCTGTTGCATTATAAAAACAAAAAGCAAACAGTCAGCCTGGTTACAGTTTGCACGTTTGCATAAAACACCACAAATTGAGCTGATTTTTATTCAGGCATTGATTGGCTGGGTACGGGCATTAATGGATAGGCTCTAATAGTGCTGCCTTACAAAGATAAAGAGCCACACGGACAGTTAGGATAATTTACACGCCACTTACAGCACTAGTATACAAATAAATCTGTGGAAACTCCACCACTGTTGCTTTTGCGAAGATGACAAACACAAGCACAAATGCCATTATCATCGATCGCCGGGCTTTTATTACAAACTTCCTGAAGGAAACAGTTTTTTTTCCATCCGATGCAAAAGGGAATAAATTAACATGCAAAATAGATCGGACTCAGTTGGGCTTGAAAGTCAATCTTGCGGCATCAAGACAGGGCATTTTTCTCCCCAAACGACTCCCTCTTCCTCCCTGCAGTGAACAATGATCCGCAGGATGACGGAGTGAGTCTTAAAGACGTGCCGGAGTCACACAGAGGCCTCTCAATGACATCCTCAAGGTTGCGGGCTGGATGCTGCCTTAATGTGAGACGCGGTCTTTCCCCCCTCCACGGGAACGTGGCTGCAGATGTGAGATAGATGACAGGTAACCAAAGGAGGCGGGTTCACGACCCAGAGGATTCCATGACAAATACCCTGGTGATGATTGGTGTATTAGAGGCCTTGGACTCTGACATCCCTCCTCTAATACACCAGCGTCTTCATTGTTTGCTGCTTCAAAGCTGCGGCCTCCTGTGTCAGCGCACTCTTGTTCAGCCCTACAAACTACACATAAAGGGTTGGAGCAGAGCGTTGGAACACACACACACACGTTCTTGGACTCCAGTGAATGAATCTCTGTCATTAGTGGGAAGCTTTTATATAGAAGAGGGATTTGTGCTTACTACTGGATTCCCTGGCGTGTGTGTGTGGGGCTGGTGGAGACAGCGGGTTGACTAAGTGTCTTAGCTAGCAAGCTGTTGTATAATAGTTCAGCTAGCTTCTTTACAATTGGTACTAAAGCATATGTTCCCATACCGGGAGTCGAACCCGGGCCACCTGGGTGAAAACCAGGAATCCTAACCGCTAGACCATATGGGAGATATACAAAAGAAATTATATACTAGATACTCTAACTACACAGTAATTATATACTGTTGGTTAAATAATCAATAATGCTTCAGGAATGCATGATGTTATTGTGTTTTGTATGTAAAGGTTGTCTGTAAAGTAAAGCTTTACATTCATGTGGTGGAGAGAAACATTTCCACCAGATTTTCAGGAAATGAAAACACCTGAGAAGTTTCAGTACTTGAGTAAATGTGTGTTGTCCCCTTTCACATCAGATATATGAGTATATGAAGGATGTTGGGCCTTGAGGGTCTGTGGATCTGTGGGTCTGTGCTCTGCAGAGGGATGGAGATGCAGTGTCAAAAGAGAAAAGCTCAGAGGAAAATTGAAGCCCCATAATGGAAGCATAATGGGCTTAGTGTCAGAGTCTTGCAGACGAGCCGGGGGGGAAGCACGGCTGCCGTCACCCTCTCTTACCTCAAGCCAGCGTAACGGGGTTTAGGAAATGCCGAGGAGACAACACTCGGCCTCAAACAGGCTTTAGAGATACACCGACGGCCTAATGGCTGCATGCGGACGGAATGCATAACAATAAGATGGCCACTGTTGTCTCTTTGTGGGATTGTAGCGCATCGTGTCCCAGACTCAGGCTGAATACCCAAAAGGTTTCCGACCTCTCGCGCAGGACGCCTTCTACGCTTCCTTCTCAAAATGCATGAAGGGAGATGGAGGAGATTTCATTGAGGGACGCTCCAGCGCTGCACTCTCCAAAAGTGATGATACTTTTGCAAGAATATTTACTGGGCCTCTTCTCCCATGTGACTTGTGAAGGAGGGAAGCACAGGACATGGATGCAGATATGGACGTCTCATAAAAACAATTGGATTCCCCTCATGTATCCCATCGCTCACTCGCATTTCAATTCACTACAACAGCTGTCAAAACAAAAATTGAATTTGAAGTGAAGTCCTGGTGATGACTACAAATGCTTGGAAGTCCATTTATTTCTGTCACAGACTTGATTGACTGATGTGTCACAAGCAGACATGTTTGGGACGGTTAGGAGGCCTTGAGTTTAAGTACAGAGAAGTAAAGTACAGTAAAATCTCCCAATACATCCATGAAGTGAAGGCCAAGGCTGAAATGCAGATGGAAAAGTTAAGTTTAGTTTTTAAAGGTTCATTCCCATTTTGCAGCCATTTCATATTCTAACCGCTAGACCATAGGTCTTCAACAGGGGGTCCGCAACCCCTAGGGGGTCCGTGGATGTACTGTAGGGGAGTCGCGAAATTTGTGATTGATAAGACAATTTATTTTTTATATTTCTATTATTTAAATTTTAAACAAATGTTTTTCCCCGCAAATTTTAATGTCTTTAAATTCACCTTAACGTGGATCCAACATGGGGCAAATTGGGGAATATTGACAAAATTCTGAAAAAGTTGACCCCGCAGTCATCATTTTGTAAAACTACAGAAAACTTGAAAAGCCCAAATATTGGATAAGGAAGGAGTGAGAGAACTACATTTTCAGACACAGCCAGGGGGTTGACTAGGTGTCAGCTGTTGACTAAGCTAGCTACTTAACAATTGGTACTAAAGGTTATTTTCCCATACCGGGAGTCGAACCCGGGCCACCTGGGTGAAAACCAGGAATCCTAACCGCTAGACCATATGGGAGATATAGAAGTTACCTTTGTACTAGATACTCTGTAACTACACTGGAGCCAGGGGGTTGTCTAAGTGTCTTAGCTAGCTGTATAATAGTTCAGCTAGCTACTTTACAATTTGTACTACAGCTTACATTCCCATACCGGGAGTCGAACCCGGGTCACCTGGGTGAAAACCAGGAATCCTAACCGCTAGACCATTTGGGAGATACAAAGTTATCTTTGTACTAGATACTCTGTAACTACACTGGAGCCAGGGGGTTGTCTAGGTGTCTTAACTAGCTGTATAATAGTTCAGCTAGCTACTTTACAATTTGTACTACAGCTTACATTCCCATACCGGGAGTCGAACCCGGGTCACCTGGGTGAAAACCAGGAATCCTAACCGCTAGACCATATGGGAGATACAAAAGTTATCTTTGTACTAGATACTCTGTAACTACACTGGAGCCAGGGGGTTGTCTAGGTGTCTTAACTAGCTGTATAATAGTTCAGCTAGCTACTTTACAATTTGTACTACAGCTTACATTCCCATACCGGGAGTCGAACCCGGGTCACCTGGGTGAAAACCAGGAAACCTAACCGCTAGACCATATGGGAGATATATAACTAATTTATATACTAGATTCTCTGTAACTACACTAACTATATACTGTTGGTTAAATAATCAATAATGCTACAGGAATGGACGATATTATTGTGTTTTGTTTGTAAAGGTTTTTTTGTAAAGTGAAGCTGCAATGGCATCAATTGGTGTGTATTTGGGGCAAACCTGAGAATATTGACAAAATTCTGAAAAAGTTGACCTCGCGGTCATCATTTTGTAAAACTGGAGAAAACTTGAAAAACCCATATCTTGGACAAGGAAGGAGTGAGAGAGCTAACATTTCATACACAGCATCCAGGTTGAATGGCATCAATTGGTGTTAATTTGGAAAAAGTTGACCCCCTGGTCGTCGTTTAGTAAAACTAGAGAAAACTTCTTGGACATGGAAGGAGTGAGAGAGCTAACATTTCTACTAACAATTCTCTTTTTCCCTTCATCGCACGGCAATATATCTCCCATATGGTCTAGTGGTTAGGATTCCTGGTTTTCACCCAGGTGGCCCGGGTTCGACTCCCGGTGTGGGAATGAAAGCTGAATTATATTATACAGTAGCTAGCTGAAAATATTATAGACCAGCTTCCTGGCTTAGACTGTTAGTCACTGTGCATGTCAATTTCAGATATCATCTTTACATAACTTCCCAAACTCAAGAGTACCTTTTTAATGTAAAAAAAGAAAGAAAGAGAAACTTGTGTTGGGGCGTTTGTGATGTTGGTTGCAGGAAGAGAGAAACAAAAGAACAAACAGGAAACTGATTTGTTGAAGATTTTAATAGTGATGAATGACAAATGCATAAAGCCTTCATTTAGGAATGTAACACAACTGAATCATGAACAAACCGCAGTAATGATAGTGGTGAGCTCGGCCTCACTCTGACTAACAGGCCTGACTGAGCGTCAGACCGTAGCAGAGGGAGTAGATATACAGTATTTAGAAGAATGGACATACATGTGGTGCGCCTAAACTCAGGGGTTTTGTCAAATGAGGCAGCTAATGTTTACAGGCAGCAGAACTGAAAACTCACCTCAGGGATTCGAAAACCAAATCAAATAAAAACATTTGCAGTCCTGGTCTACTATCTGCTGAACAAAGTCTCTGAGAGGATACAGGGGGGGGGGGAGTGGAAAGGCTTGGGCAGAGTGGGATGAGACTAGGGACGGGGACAGGGACAGGGACATGGGGACGGGGTGTGTGTGCGTGTGATCTAGCCTTTTGGAACAGTGTGCTGGCGCAGGATAGAGGAGATGGCGTTGGATTCGGTCACCTCCTCGGGAAGAGAGCCCTCCATGTCTTTGATGGACGGGTCGGCTCCGGCCTTCAGCAGGAGCTCTACAATGTCTGCAAACTCACACGCCGACGCTGAAGGACACAAAACACAAAGTGGGTTGGGAGATGTTGGGAGAAACAAAGAATAAGAACAAGTGTACAGCATCAGCATGAACTCAGGCGCCGTGAGTGAGACGCTGGTTTATGAGTCATAGCAGGTTTGAGGCAACTTGCGTCATAAGTGTCTTTTAAGTATCATAGAATAATACAGTATGTACAGTCCTGAAGTTAATGAAACCTCCATCTGCAGGCAGCAGTGACATTGGCCTGGACCTGTGCTTCCCTCAAACACTTCATTTCATCGGCAATTTGTGCCCCACTAAAAGGCTCTTTCTTCCTGTGTGTGTGTGTGTATGTGTGTGTGGGAAAGGGCTGGTGGAGGGTGGGGGTGGGGGGGTGCTTGCACTTGCTTAACCCAGTTAGCGGGTCCTTGCGTCGCTGATGCACCTCTCGCCCCTCTGGCCCCTCTTTCTCTCTCTCTCTCTCTCTCTCTTTCTGAGTGCTCTCCTCTGTCGGCGTCAATCGCTCACTCCTTTTAAAGAGCAGCTTCTGTGCGCCGCCATGATCGCTGATGTCAGCAGCCCGCTTGATTGACAGCCGGGCCTTTTAACCTCCGGCCCAGAGGTGGCCGACTGGAGGAGCTTGTGTGTGTGTGTGTGTGTGTGTGAACATATATTGTGTTTATGTATACAAAAGCATGCGAGTGTACAAGAAGCACAAATCCTGCAACCCAGTCAGATTAACAATCCTCAGCTTCTTCTTCTTCCTGCTATGTGTGCAGTCCTCCTCTCTCTGCTCTAAACAGTGTTTTATTTAGCCGGCGGTGTGTGTGCGCGTGGCGGGTGTCTCGGCTGGGCCTTGGGCTGTAAAAAGTGGCCGGCCCTCAGGGGAGCAGTAGAGGAGGAGAACAATTTATGGTGAGCAGTAAACCTTCAATTAATCACAGCCAGCCACTGTGGCCCTGTGCAAAGAGAGGTGGGAATGAATTTTCATTCTCTGCTATTTGTCTCTTGGAGTTCATCGCTTATGTTTATTAGTCATCTTTTTATGCCCCATCCTCAGGGCTTCTGTGTGTGTGAGGGTGTGTATGTGTGTGTGTGCTTGCACGTGTGCAGATCTCCAAAATGCAACAGTGGACGATGCAACATGCCTTTTCCTATGCCACCAAAATGGGTGACAGATGGTGTAACCACACACTCACACACGCTCACACTCACGCTCACACACACGCTCAGAGGACATGGGAACCGCCCCTCGGGGACACGTGTGTTGGGGCATGAGGGGGTCAGGGGAGTCTGAGGACCACTGCTGATTTCCTCTGGGAGGCCTGGTGATTATTACACGCACACACAACCACACACACACACACACACAGACACACAGACACACACACACATATAGTGCATACCACAGAGCCTGCTAGCACACAGGTGAACACAAGAAGAAACAGAAAGGAATGTCCGAAACAAGAAGAGATGAGTGGGAGGAAGAGGAAGAGGATGTGAAGAGTATTAGACGATTGGGAGGAGAGAGCAAAAGTGTGAGATATGAAGAGAGAAGATGTGAAGATGACAACAATGCAGAATTATGAGTTTCTATTCTAAAGTGAAATATCTACATTTTATATCAGATTCTTATTATATATGTGAGACACTTTCTTACCATAATGTAGTGCTGTCTGTCCTTCATTATCCTGCAAAAGGCATGGAAGAAGAGAAAGAAAAGAACAATATCAGCAACACAAAGAGAATAAAAGACCACCATCTGGAGCGACACACACACACACACACACACACTGGGAATGTTGGAACCTGAATCGGCCTTTGAGCAGAGAGTGACCATGATCTGAGACCTTTCATCCTTTGAACTTGCAGATCCAGAGACGCTCAGGCACAGGGGTCACAGCTAAAACTATATGGGTGTGTGTGTGTGTGTGTGTGTTTGAGGGGCGGGGATGGTCTTAGAGGTTTTAAATCAATCACCCGTGTGTATGCTGTGTGATTCGGACACATAAAGGCTCAGGGTCGCTGCACAGAGGGCTCACTGGAAGGGGCCGACCGCAATGACAGCAGCAGCCTCCCGAATGCGTTTGTGTGTGTGTGTGTGCAGGTGTGTGTGTGTGTGTGTATACATGTGGGTGTGTGTCTTTTGAGTAGTAAAAATGATACTTCGGTTCGAGAGGTCAATGGTAGAGATATAACTCTTCTACGAATTGGGGATTGGGGACAGGGATGGTGTGTGTGTGTGTGTGTGCAGGTATAATAAGACACAATATATGACAGGCATCATCAACAGAAGATTCAGTTCTTAATCACCGCTCCTCCGGCCTGCCTCTGCACCTCTTAATGATGATGAATGTTCAGATTGTTGCCTCCGGTCTCAGAAGAAGAGGATTCATGGAGGCGAGCAGAATGGCTCCCCGACGCTCGGAGACGGATTAAAAAGCAACAGGCCTGTGACACTTCCCTGCGTGCGGCAAAATGGCGCCGCGGTGGCAAACGCGTCCAAATTACCAAAAATTGTTAGGGGGAAATTATTCATTAGTCTCTTCACCTTTGCCCTCCTTAACAGCAGATCCAGATTCCTCTAATCTTCCCTTCTTCTGCCCTCTTTCCCTCCATACTTCACTCCTACTGCCTCTCTTTCCTCTTAATTACCTCGTCCACCCTCCTCCCTCTTCTTCCTCAGGCTCACCTTCTTCCCCCTCTCACCTTTTATTCCCACATCCATGCTTCTCCACCTTCCCAGTCCTCCCTCTCTGTCTCATCCCACCTCTCTCCCTCTCTGTCCCCTCTCCTCCTTCCCGCCCTCCCTCTGTGGCAGGGCCTAGTGCAGAGTGATCCTATTGTTGTGTTTCTCTCCCTCTCTCTCTCTCTCTGAGGCGCAGCACTTCAGGGACCTGCTGATTGGATTAGAGCTTTCTATTCCCTGTGGGTGGATCACCGAACACAGATGCAAATCACCACCAGTGGAAAGCGTTCCATGGTTGAGCCCCGAGACAACAATACTGTCTGTCTGTCTGAGAGTCAAATCACGACCTCTGATGTGCTGCAAACATCATGTCGCTCAGGAAAGAGTGGAGGATCTCAACACCGTATGGATGAAGATAGGAAATACAGAAACCTGCACCCTGGAGTTATTTTACACAAATATTCAGTTTGAGCCAAACTACTTCTGTGAGGAAAAATGCATTTATTAACCGGGTTAGAAGGCCCAATGCCATTATTGTGCTCTACTTGCTTGCACACACACACACACACACACACATACACACACACACTACAACTCTGCGCCACAGGACAGTGACAGATGTTTACAATCTGCGCCAGTGGGAAGACCCTGATGCACATAAATACATACAGTTATAATTAAAGTGTTTGGGGGTTAATCCTAATCCTAATTCTCAAAAGCCTAATCTGCTGTTAGCTGTCAGATACACACAGGCACAAACACACACACCAGGAAGAAGTAGGAACGAGATGATGCACGGTAAAAGATGGAACATCTTCACCCAACGTTTAAACGCACAAGCTTCAAACGCAGACACACACACACAGACAGTATAACCCTGGCTGTGTGTGTGTGAGCCTGTTTGTGAAGGACTATGTGAAGCGAGTGTACATGCCTCCTCCATGTTCATGTGAGGGGTCAGCGGCCTGTCCTCTCAGCGTTCCCTAATGCCCCTGGATCCAGGACGGAGGCTTGATGGAATCACGGGAAATTGGATTGTCTTCCATTTGCTTTGGATGGAGCCTGGGAGAGACATTCCCTCCTCCCTCCCTCCCTCCTCCCTCACTCCCTCCCTCCCTCCTTCCCTCCCCACCTCCCAGTACCTGCAGCCAGCTACCCCAGCGCCTGCGCCTCCTCCGGTGTTCCTCCTCTCCCATCCCATTATGGAGGCGTGTGGGACCAAACCTCTGCTTTTACATGTCATCCAAAGTTTCCCCTTGCGCTGCAGAAACGTGGCTCTGGATGTCAGCATAGTGCTCAATAAAGCAGCACGGCTTGCACAAAACCAGCAGGAGAGATCCGGCCATGTGCACTGCCCTCCTAATGGACCGGGCCAATATGCTTAGGAGCAGCGAGGGATAGGGATTGATGCTTTTGTACTATTGCAGTTTTGCTGAATTTATCATTTCCACCACACACAGAGTCTTTATATGAAGCAAGATGGATGAAAGAGAGTCAATCAGAGATATGTAGAGATATATTCTAATCTTATTTCCTGACCTCGATGCCTAAGCAGATCAAATATGATCCCAACTATCCACAATTGATCCAAGGAAAGGAAGAAGCGGACAGAGGCACAGATGTAAGTAATTGCTTGTGTATGCGTACAAAGATACGCTGGAGTCAAAGAGAAGGTTTGGTTTGTGTGTTTTCAGTTACATTATCTTAGAATATTAAAGTGCAGGGAGACAACAGTGAGGCCAACTGACAGCTAAAGCATCAGGACACACACTCACATAGTCAGTCAGTCAGCAACGCCTTAATTTCTCCTCGTTCCACCATCAGGGGCCTTTCTCTCTGTTTCTTTCTCCTCCTCTCCATCCTTCTATCTATTTATACTTCTTTCCGTCTCAGTCTCTCTTTCCGTCTCATCTCCTCGTCTCTCAGTAAACTTTTCTTCCCCTCTCCCTTTTCTCCGCCTCTCCCTTTTCTCCCTCCTAATGTCCATGACAGCAACATTAAACAAGTGGGGAAAAATGGACAAGCAATTATGATTTATGATCAATGCATGCAGCAGCTGCTGACTTTTATAATGACAGTGGTCAGGGGGAGGAGGAGGAGGGGGAGATGGTGAAGGACTGAGAGGGTGTGTGTGCGTGTGTGTAGCAGTCTCTTGGGTGTGTGTTAGGAAGATGGGACTGCTGAGGGGGAGAATCGATAGGCGACTGGGATCATTGGTATGCAGATCCCAGCAGATAGCATTATGATGAGCAGGTGCCATTAATCAGACAGACAGCAGATCAGAGGGAGACGGAGCAGAAGGAGCTCCGTCTTCACCAGGACACATCTGCAACCAGAGCAGCAGCTGGAGCACCGACACCTCAACCTGAACTCACACAGGACACAGGGTATAAAGTAGAAGGGTGAAGATTAGATGCTGCTTTAGTTTGACTCTTTCTGTTCATGCCACTTTGTAAAGCATTGTTATAAAAGTGATGATTTGTTAGGTGATCATGTTGACAGGAAGCCTTTCAGCCTCTTCATGTTTGCTTCCTGTTTCTCTTCTAGGTTTGATTTCCTGACAGCACCGCTTGTAAATGCAGCGAGTTTCAAATCTCTGCATTACTTAATGACAACATGATGGTTTCATTGTTCACTATGCTGCTGTGACTGAACTCTAACACAGCTCAGGTCTCTGCAAGCTGACGTTTCATACTGACATGAAGTGAAAACAGGAGCTTTGCAATCATTAGATGCAGTTGCTGTTTCTGCACAGAGATTTCTAGATTCACAGATTGAACTACTAACAAATGTAGTGTGAGTGTGGGTGTGTGTGTGTGTGCATTTGCATGGGATTAACCACAGATTGTGCTGGCACATGAGTTTACCCTACATATGTGTATGTGTGTGTGTGTGTGTGTGTGTTGGGAAGGCGCCAGTGTTAAAAGGATCTTGAGTCGGTCGGGCTCTAATTGAATCTGCTCAGCTCTCTGAGCTCAGGGATCTAACCTTGCCACTCAGTATGTGAGCACTGCCACCCATGGTCAAATTAGCCCCACACCACACTCAGTGCCCTGAACCCCCCCACACACACCTCCCCAGGAGTGTCCTTCAGGTGCCCGGGCTACCCCACCACACACACACACCTTCTGAGAAGCTCCATAGAGGGGGAAACCCTGAACTTGTTAAGGATTCTGCCTCTTCTCTGTGTCAGGGCCGTGGCTCAGAGGCTCTCAGGGGCCCCGTCTCTGGTGGCCCCCTCTGTTTGTCACATTTATACGCTCCAGCACAGAACACCTCCTCCATCCCAAACAACTCACACACATCTGTGACAAAGCCCTGCTGAACCTCAGAGGAAGAGTCTGAGCATTCGGAGCCGTTCTTCTCTCCTTTCTGTCAAAGCAAACACAGTAAGCGTTTTCCTCTCTCAGCTTCTTTTTTTGCCTCTCGATTTCATTTTCTCCTCCGCCGTGACATCTCCCTCCCCTCCCCTCCCCTCCCCTCCTCTCCCCTCCCCTCCCCTCCCCTCCCCTCCCCTGTCGCCAAGCTTGCTTATTCCCACGGGACACCTTAGCCTCCATTAAAGCCATCAAAGAAGAGGATGGGGTTGAGACTGAGAATTAACATCGCCAGAGACCCCCCACCCCTCCTCCCCCCCTCCCCGTCTGTCCTGCAGCGGCTCATCGATGACGTTTAAAAAGAAATATATGAAATAAATAAATACATAAAAGAGTGTAATATGAAAATCAATGTGCAGGCGGCCGGGGCTGTGGCTGAGGCATTTGGAGTGAGGGACTCATAAAGCTGAGTACTGCAGGAGACTGATGGAAGGCAAAACACTTACTTTGTTTATTCTCTCTCCTCACCCCCGTCCCCTCCCCTCCTCCCCTCGCTGTCTGTATCTCGCTCTCACTCTCTCACTCTCCCCCCCACCCCCCCTCTCTGTCTGCAACAGTCGAGGACAGCTTTAATGCTCCTGACAATTTATGTGGACGGTTAAGAACGATGGAAATCAAATAGTAGAGTGTAGGCAAGGCCCAGTGAGTGGCCAATAAGAAAGAAACAACAGCTGATGATGGCAAAGAGGAGCGTTACCTGCTGGAGACGCTCTGGAGACGCTCTGGAGACGCTCTGGACACGCTAACATTACTGTCACATCTCAGGGCTTTTCTGAGCGCTCACGTTACAGTTAGAGCTGCGTCTGTATCTGCCGGTGGGTCCCTGAACGCACCACAGCAACAGCTCTCATTTCATTAAGTCACGTTCATGTGTCTCATGTACTAAACAGGACCCACAGCTTTTGTTTCCGTCTCCATGCGAGTGTGTGCTTCCCGTTCAAAGGGAATGTTAAACTTTTTACACACTGAGCTGATTCTTCTCTATTCATTTAAAAACTATTCATCTTCCAAAGACTTCTCTAAACATTTCACCCACCTCTATATTACCAGCAGCCCTCATAATAACAATGGCAGGCAGGCAAAGACACATCGCCTCTCTCTCACACACACACACACACACACACACACACAGACACACACACATATTTTCTTGACCGTTCCCATTCATCGAATGTTCTGTAGATTCCTTCTCTTTACTTTCCCACCTTTTCTTTCATATAGACCCTATACACTGAGCGTGCGTGTGAGTGTGTGCTGTACAATTGCATGCACACACAGACACACACACACACACACACACACACACACACACACACACACACACACACACACACACACACACACACACACACACACACACACACACACACACACACACACACACAATTATGACAAATCTAGCTGTGTATTTGTTATGACTGGGCTGACTGAGCCATTAGTTACAGGAGGCAGTGCTGGGAAAGGGGAGGGATACAAACGTGTAATAATGCCTCCACCGTGGAATTTCAATCAGCCACCATTTTGTGGGGTAAACACACACACACACACACACACACACACACACACACACACACACACACAAGTAGTTGACACCAGAGAAGAGGACATACAGTAGATGAGAGGGTTCAGTGATGTTTGTGAGCCACAGCAGCTCGTCTTCATTTTTTTATGTAATGTAATAAAAATCACTGCACGTTTTCCTTTTATGTTCTACTTTCTACTCCTTTCAGCCAAAAACCACATTTCTACAACATACTGAATATTTGAGAACTTCATTAACCAAAAGGAAAAGTCATAACTTCAGTGTGTGATTGAGGTCAAAGCCGTCCCGTCACAGTTTAGCTCCATTGTAAGTTACAGGATCCTGACTCCGCCCCCTCTTCACATCGATATCAAATCAATCGGTTCATACACCAAAAAATCAACTGTATAGACATGTAATGTATATGCAGCACAACCACACACACACACACACCCCCCCACACACCCCCACAACCTACACTGTTGAGTTAAACTCTGCAAAGTTCTCGGCAATAAGTAGCATGAAGAAGAAGAGAAACATTATGTTCTTAGAGACCTACAGTATGGACACACACACACACACACACACACACACACACACACACACACACACACACACACACACACACACACACACACACACACACACACACACACACACACACACACACACACACACACACACACACACACACACACAGCCCTTCCATAGTCTTCCAGTCTGTGTGTATGTGTGACTTGTTGTGTGCTCTCCAGCCACCAATTGCAGGCGGCCCAGTCAGATATTTATTACTATTGATCTCTCTGGTCCTGGCTGGAGACTTTTGTTCTGCCGGCTCGAGGCTCTGACCTCAATTAAGTTATGAATTTCTATCTGATAGACTCGGAGCGCTTGGGCCCTGCGCCGCGGCCGCGCTACCACGCTGGATTAATTAGAATTAGCGGTGCTGCGAGTCGCCCTCCCCGCCTCATGGATCATGTTGTTTTAATACAAAGTAGAGGAGGAGGAGGAGGCCGGGTAGGGAGGGAAGGAGGGAGGGCAGAGTGATGAGGAGAGGAGAGAGGAGAGGAGAGACGGGTAGAAAGGCAGAAATGCAGGCGCGAGTGGTGTCGGTGCATAAACTCCTCTGCCTCCTCCTCCCCCTCCTCTCCCTCCCTTTAAACCTTGACAGTGTTTCCTTCCTGTTGTTGTGTTTGCGTTGTGTTTACCTGCATCTTCACCTGTCGTTTCCCTTTGTCAGCCTAATCTCAGCGTCTTTGTCATTCACACTCTGGGGGGTCGCGTTCTTAAATCTGACATTGTTTTGAGTCGACTCAGGGTCGTTCCTCATCTTTGCCGTAATCAGAAACCCAGACGCCGCCAAAGCCCCGGATTGTCTTGAACGGGCATGTCGTTTCTATAAATGCATATTTCCATGGCAACCCTATGGTGCGCTGGCGAGGGAATGAATACCTAAAGGAAGCACAAAGGGAGGGAAAACAAAAGTGTGTGTGTGTGTGTGTACCTGTGTGTGTGAGGGGGAGAGGAGGCTTAGCTGTAGGTGTAGGATTACTGTGTCTGGACAGAATGACCAAATGACCACACGGGGAGTGGACACACACAAACACACAGAGCCACGTGAGAGGCACCTCACACACACACCTCAGCTGCTGAATCAGGTCAATACACAGAAGGCTTTAATGTGCTGCTGTTGCTTTAAAGGTACATAAACAATCTAAAGTAATCTAAAGCATTATTCCTTCACAACTCAAATGTCTCCATTGAAGTGTGAGATCATCAAAACACCTTTTATAAGAAAAATGCATTTTGTCTGTGATTCGGCCTTGGTGGAGGTATGTGCTCTGCTGAAGGCCCTGCCCCTGGATCTGTGCTCGCTCCTCCTGATATGATGGAATGTCCTAAACTTAATCTAAAGTCCCATTAATGTGCTTAAATACATTTTAGCACACAAACACACACACACACACACACACACACACACACACACACACACACACATATAAGAGCAGGGTTAAGCCTTAATTTCCATGATTACATGAGTCTGTCTCTTTTCCCACAGTGCTGCTGTACGCCCCACTTTCTCTGTGTATTAGCTGAGGGAGGAGTGATATGGGGTTGGTGTGTGTGTGTGTGTGTGTGTGTGTGTGTGTGTGTGTGTGTGTTCCAATGCCCACAGCTTGATCTATTGTTGGCAGGTGGCAGAGCTGTGATCTGTGTATTCAAACACACAGCTACCTACTGTAGCCCCCCCCACCCCCCCTCCTGATCCAGGATTAACTATCAAACGGACCTTTTAATGCAGGTTACCAGGGTTTGGGAACAATTCACTAAAACAATCAGTTGATTAATTTCCAACGATTTTCCTCCACTCTCAAGCAAATAATAATACTTTTTTTTTTTTTTTTATCTCCAGCGTCCCCCTCCTCTTTTTAATCAACAAATTAAGCATAAATCATGTTTGATCTTTATTTACTGGTTTGTGCTACAGTTGCTAGAGGTCAAGAGAGATTACTGTGGCCTCTAATAGCCTGCAAACAACCCAAACAATTCTCTCATGAACACACACACACTCACACACACACACTCACACACACACACACACACACACACACACACAACCTTGCACACAATTCTTCTCCTGTCAAAGTGCACAAAGGGCCGAAGCGGAAGTCTTAACCTTTAAAGATCCAAAGGCATGTGAGGATGTTCTAGCAGGTTCTAATGAGTGTGTATGGTTCTGTAAGCTTCACACAGAGAGATCATTTGGCAGTGGGACAGAGCGATGTGATTTAGCAGACGATATTTTTCCCTCAGGCACCTCTTAGCCACCTTATAAATAAATCTCTCCCAGTAACGCTGCTGCAGAGGTCCAGTTTCCTTAATATTCCCACATTCCCACATTCCCAGAGCCAGCAGGGGCGACACACCTGTGACACCTGAGACCTGCAGGCCCACAGGTCCCCATGGCACTTAAACTAATTTTTCATGTAGGACAGATTTGAAAAGCTTAAAAAGCGTTTTAAAACTCTTAAACGCTGCCACCTTCACAATCCATTCTGCATTTTCTTGACATTGCAAGTTGGGAAATAAACGATGACGACGACCAAATTCATCCAAAGCCGACAACGTGACGTGCAGAGATTTATGTCACGTACTTTAAACTTTGCACATTAGGATATTAATGAGAGCTACGCGACTGTAAATATGCTTAATCCTACAAAAGGACTAAAGTTTCCATACGTCAGCCTTCCTCTGCTGCGTTACTACGGGACGCCTGCTCCATCATCGGCCAAAGTGTTTCATCGCTCTCCCCGCCGTTAAGTCTTTGATGCACCGCCCGCTGCAAATCCAACCCCTCCCTCCCTCCGCCACGGCAAACAAAAGAGCCACGCGTGACCACAAAAAAAGAAAAGTCATTTGTGAAATGTCCTGATTATGTTGGTTGTGCAACCTAAAACAATTTGCCTGATTACTTCCAATTGATTCGCCCGTACAGTTAAAGCCTGCAGCGTGCGGCGGCGGCACTGGGAGCTGGACGCTGCTGCGCTGCTGGACCGGCCCAGGAGTAATTTCTCCGATGTGCCGCTGAGCCAGCTTATCGCCAGAGCCTAAAGCCTCCTGGACGCGGATAAACCTGGAGAGGCTAAACAAGAGGCTAGCCACATGCTAACACTACTAAAGCCGCGTGGGGGGCGGGGAGGTGGGGGGGGGGATTTGTCTGTGGCACATAAAGTGAATTAAAGTTGACCTTCTGGAATGGATGCAGGGGATGGAAGAGAGAGTGTGTGTGAGAGAGAGGAGGGGATGCTGCAGATGTCGCCGTCGCTCTCAGTGTGCACAGAGGTGGAAGGTTCCAGCCGCCATCAATGCCAAACACCGAAATCTACTCAACTGCAATCAAACCAAAGCTCTGCAGGAAGACTGGTTTCAAAGCGCCGCATCTCAAAGCAGCTGTCTGTCAGGTGGGTACTGTTGGACCAGTAGGAGGCGCTACAGAGACCTGGACCTCAGTCAAGCTTCCCCCCTCAAAACATAAAAAGAGGAAATCCAGAGACGCTGCTTACCTGACTGTTGATCTCTGCTTTGTTCTGCAGTAACACTGACACCAGCTCTTTGTGTCCTCTGTCACAGGCCCAGTGCAGGAGGTTCCGACCCTACACAACCAAACACACACACGCACACAAAAACACATGACAATTACTACAAATGGACACTAAAGTTTGAATACCCGGTGTTGGATTGAGTTCATTTACCCATAAAGTCTATTAGTTTGTTTATATGAATTAACTGCATGTCCTGTCATATCTAGTTGTGTTAGTTCAGACAGATCCTCCTCCTCCTCTTCCTCACTCTCTGCCTCTACCTTCCTGCACCTTAAAGTTAACTTGACTTCAATCTGGCCCTCTACTTCCAGACAAAATAAATTATGCACGACCATTCAGAATTCAGAGCCTTTGGACCTCAGCTCCATAATGACCTGCGGACAGAATGACGAGACACGTTAACGTGTGCGTGCGTGCGTGCGTGCGTGCGTGCGTGCGTGCGTGCGTGCGTGCGTGCGTGCGTGCGTGCGTGCGAGAGAGAGAGAGAGAGAGAGAGAGAGAGAGAGAGAGAGAGAGGAGTAGGTGCTTCAAGCTCAGCACAGATCACATACATAAACCTGCACACACACACTCTACAGCTTGACAGATGGGAGGCTGTGTGTAAAACAGGAGCTGCTCACTGATCAGAAACCTTTACCACACACACACACACACACACACATCTCCTCAAGTTCCTTGTTCTAATAAAACCACAATCATTTTTCAGTGAGGCCAATTAGTTAAAGCAAACTCCCTGAGTCCAGTTTGGTTGCTTAAACATATTGATCAGCATGGCTGCATGTTAAAATGGAAACTTATGAGCCAGGCCAGAATACCAATTAGTCTCTCTCTCTCTCTCTCTCTCTCCCTCTCTCAGATACACACTCTCTCTCACACTGTCTCCCAGGTTTAGACTGATGACCTTAGGTGTTTGCAGTAATCGAGACTACACACACAAATTGCAGAATTAATTGGTGCATTAATAACATTTTATTTAGCATTATTATTAAACACAAACCCAACAAATATGAATGAAAATGTAATAATAAAATTGTTATTAGTTGTATAAGAATTCTTTGTAGTTCTATTAATTAATTATTAAGCGCTTTCTGCTCAAGTAGGTAATAAACACTAGATTCTTCTCCAGCAGATGATAGGAGCAGAGTCACGTGTGAGTATTAAGAGACAGATTAGCAGCTGTACTGGATTTATGACTGCACACACACAAAACCTCTTCTTCTCTTAGTTTTCTACTGGTGTGTGTGTAAGAAAACAAAAACGCACCCCTTTTCACTGTGTCACTGTGAAGTGTCTTCCTCCCTGATTTACAACCAAACTGCATTGATAATGATATGGGACAAACACGTACACGTTTTGGATGAATCTGAAAGAGAAACATTGATGAAAGAGAACACAGTAATGACTTAAAGGTTCTTTGTCGACTCCAAATAAATTCTCCAGGTTCATCACGTTTAATAATCTTTCAAAGCAGTGATTTCATCTGGAGGTCGACCCCTCGTGTTCTCTGATGTGGGAAAGCCAGAAACAATTAAACATCTATTTTATGGTATATAAACACGGCACAGTTTTTGGCAGAACCTCGCGGACATTTACCAGAACAACAGAACATCTATCATCCCCGACTCATCCAAGAAGTTCATGTGTAGGAATTTAAAACAGTGCAATGGAATTTTGCCAACTACCTTTGATCATTTATCAATAATTTCAGAAAGGAAAGATTATATTAATCAGTCACCAGTATCAGGTATCCGTCTTATCCTCCTCCATATGATATGATTCTTCACTTCAACCATCTGGATGATTGCTTTTGTTTTATTGTTACTTTAAAATCATAACTCAGGTGTTTGGCCTTTAAGCGATATGTTCAAACGAAGCAAAGCTCAAACAACAACGCATCGCAGTGAGGCCTCGTGCACGAACGCCGGTATGACCTCATGAACCCAGCGTGTCCCAGCGTGTCCCAGCGTGTTCCCAAATCTCATTCTTAAGGCTCAGTCGCTGTCGGGAGTCTTAACAGTTTCTTGGGCACATCACCAGAAATATGTCACACCAGCAGGCAATGTACTAAGAGCATCTCTCTCTCTCTCTCTCTCTCTCTCTCTCTGTCTGTCTGCCTGGATAATAAACTTCACCACTGCCCTCTGCTGTTGACCAGCGTACACTACAGGTGTGCGGACAACAACAATGGCAGCAGACAGACAAAGCGTTCTCTGCTGAGAGCCCTCAACCATCTGGCCTTTGACTGGGGGCGGGGGGGTCTCACCGGCCAACTGCCTGTTTATCTGCAGATCGCGTGCGATGAAAGGCAAGCGGGGCGAGAGCTATTTGGCCCGGCTGATAATGAATCAAGAACGGATGAATAGATTCCAGGGTCAATCCAGAAAACTCCTCACGCTGATAATGGCTGTTCACACGCAAAATGACACATCGCGGCCTGAAGAGCGGCCCCCGTGTGTGTGTGTGTGTGTGGCTTCAGACCATTCAAACCATTATGCAATCATTCCAAAAGAGAAGCAAAAACCCTCTCCATTGATCCTTGTAGAGAAACTCTCCTTTCACTTGCACTCCTGCAAAGGGAGGTGTGTGTGTGTGTGTGTGTGTGTGTGTGCGTGTGTGTGTGTGTGTGCAAAAGGCCACTTGAACAGGAATGAATGCTTGGATTGTGTGGTTAAAGGTTGATCTCACATCACTTCATTAAACACACATCAGCTCTCTGTATTTACCTCTTCGTCTTTACCGTTGACGTCCACTTTGTGGGAGCCGATGGCCGTGCTGATGTACTCGATGTTATTATCTCTGCAATAATCAAAGATGTTCTTATCCTCTTCCCTGAGGTAGAAGCAGAGAGAGAGGGAGGGGGGGAGAGGGGGAGAGAGAGAAGAGAACAGTTAACTTGATCATTAGTAGATAACTATGTGTGTACATTCGAGTGCTATGTGTGTATATGCAGAAAAGTAAACACCATGTGTGCAGCAGCCAGACGTGTCGCATCCCACGGGACCGCTGGCATACGAGACACACACACACACGCACACAGCCGCCACCAGCCCAGCTTTGATTATATCTGTGCGTCTCTAATCACCTGGTGGCACTGGGGGCATGAATGAGTGCTGTGGGGCCGGCAGGACGCGGTGGCGTCGGGCTGCAGGGTGCAGGGGAGAGAAGGGGCCAAATCTCATTTAGAGCTTTACGCCTTTCACTCCTCTATCCGTGCCGGCCGTTCAGATTAATTGAATTTACAGCACTATTGTCTGATAGAAACCCTGCATACCCAGCTCGTCTCGTTCTGAAGGCAGAATCCCTCCGTCCCTGAGCTTGATCCTCACTCTGCTCTTACCCCCGGGAGGACGGGGGAGCGTGGAGCTGCTCACTGAGTCAACACACCCAGGATTTGGGGGTTTAATGCCCTCACACAGCCAGAGCTCCGTGGGCTTATTGAAACAGAGGTCTGGCTATGAAAAGTGAGGCACAAAATCCAGTTTAAAGAATCCAAACAGCAGAGACGGTGGACCAAACCCAAACAAACACCAACCAGCTGTTTACACTGATGACAGTTTGTGATTGGGGATTTTCCAGCCATTGAGCTTGAAATGTGGCTGTAGAGAATTCTTTAATGCATTACGTTGTTATTAAAAAAAGGTTGGTTGTAGCTCTCTGTACAGTGTAACGTGTAACAACAAGGCAAAGTCCAACAGAATAGGAACCATATAAGGTCCTCCTCCCCACTGCAGGAAGAACAAACTGTCCAATAAAAGAAAAGGCATGATGTCGTTTATGTCTGAACTAGGTCACTGAGGTTGTTTTGTGTAAGTTGTCCTAACCAAGGTTTCTCCAACAGTGCAAAGACAGAAATCAAACGTCTTCTGGATTCCCATATGTGTGTGATGCTTTGTTAAAGCCTTGTCAAATCAATTTGTCCTGTTAAATGAACAAAACGGAAAAACAAACAGTGTCTTAATGTCCACGTAAAAGAAATACAGCATTAGATTTTGTAGCGTGGCTTTAAAGCTGTGCCCTGGGGAGATGAAACGCTCTGACTCACCGTCAGCACTTCTCTTGATTGGTTACTGTGAGAATAGAGTTTTGATGTAACGAGCGGACATGAAGTTTTTGTTTGTGCCTTAATGGGCCTCTGCACTTCCCTTTCTTCAGCTACTCATCTCTCCATTTTCTCTCTCTCAGTTCTCCTCCCCCTCCCCCTCCTCCTCCCCTCCTCTCCTCTCCTCGCAACATCTCATCAGCCGGTGATGAATTATGAATAACTCATTAGACTTTTATCATTGCTGGGTTATGTATGAGCACATTCATTTACATACTCCTGATTACCGCCGCTATGTTTATTCATGAGGCTCCGGGCAGAGCCACACCCACTTCTCGTCTGATGGCCGCCGTGACCCCAAGTGTCCCTGACGTGTGGCCGCCATCCGTCTCCCCCGGCAACTAATCAATAGGCCAGCTCATCAGTCTTTGGTTGATGGGCGGCATGATGGGTGTATGACACACGCTCACATATATAAAATACAAATACACACATACATGCTCAAGTATGTGCTGCAGTTTAAAGGTATATAATAGATGAAGTAACTAAAAGAATCCCACATATGAACACAAATAGATGACATCAATAATTATCAATACTCTATACCACTGTTTGTTTTGTTGTACATACAAAGTGGCAAACCTCATCACCTTACCATGAGGGACTGAGAAACACAAGTTAGCTAAAAATAAGTAATATATAATATAGATAAGTAAATAAGTAAATACAACAAAAATGAAAAGATAAAATAAAATAAAATTTTAAAAATTAAAAATTAAAATATAAATTACAGTAAAACATAAATTTAAAAAACCTAAAATAGAAATTGTTTTTATTGTGTGTATAGAATATTTGAATAATAATAAAAATAAAAATATAATAATAAAAAGAGAGTAAGAAATTAAATAAAAAATAATCCTGATTTTTCTGCGGTCCCAATATGTTCAGTGTTTTCAGTATTGGATGCAAAAAATGCAAAATCTAAATCAATCAATCAATGTAAAAATGTCGGGAGGGAGGTTAAACATCATTGTTTACATCCTTTGCTTTTGGTGTTATTCTAAGTGAACAACACTTGGTTTTTTAAATTGAATATCATGTTTGTCCCAACATGGAGCCTGTGACTGAGATCAGTAAAGTGTTTCTTCTTAAGAATACCTGTCTGTGCTGCTGTTTGTGCACATAAACGCAGCCCAACACACACAGAGGCTATAAACAAACACATGATTAATGTGGCTCCTATAAACGACGTGACATCAACAGCTCTGCAATGCATGCTGGGAAGGTCACAGGCTACTCTGTCATCGCACCAGCTGGTTACCAAGGGCTTTGAATGTCTGTGTGTGTGTATATATGCGTGTGTGTGTGTCCAGTCTGGTGTACTGGCAGATATGTCCTTCATCCATCAGCCCATACTGGCCATAGTGGTGGGGAACACTCATCCACCTGATCTGGGCTTCACTGATCAACACTACAGCCACACCATCCATCTCTCTCTGTTTCTGTCTCTCTCTCACACACACACACACACACACACACACACACACACACACACACACACACACACACACACACACACACACACACACACACACACACACACACACACACACACACACACACACACACACACACACACACACACACACACACACACACACACACACACACACTTACACACTTACACAATCCATCATCAGCTCCCCTATAGGACCCTGGTCTGAGCTCTTAACAAGGCTGAACTCCATGGAAGTACAAGAAACAATGAGAGCTCAAATAACTCAGCGCGGGCTTCCAGCGCGGCGTCCGGACAACAATCCCTCCTGTGTTTACCTCCTTCCTGCTTCAAGGTGGGTGAGAAAATTACAAATGTAGCATTCAAAGCCTCCCCAATCACACACAGATCAGCTCACTAGCCCAGGGATATCGCTAATCAATCCTGCTTTTGTCGATACACACTCCACACACATATGGAGATGGAGATGAGGCGCGAGCAATGCAATTAACTCTGTCTGGTTAACAGGTGCTTAGCTGTTTAATATGGAGTGGGCTCTGTGTGTGTGTGTGTGTGTGTGTGTGTGTGTGTGTGTGTGTGTGTGTGTGTGTGTGTGTGTGTGTGTGTGTGTGTGTGTGTGTGTGTGTGTGTGTGTGTGTGTGTGTGTGTGTGTGCGTGCGTATTTGGGAGGAAGAGGAAATTGGAAAGCAGCAGTGCAGTGAGTGTGACAGTTCCGGCAGGTTCTGCATGGGTTCGAACGCAATCGCGTCGACGTATAGCGCCGAGTGTATGAGCTTATGTGCGTGTGTGTGAGTGTGTGTATAAGTGTGTGTATGTGCCGTGTTAATGACTTCCTTCTTCCTGGTTTCCCCCTGGGCATCGTTGCTACTGGCTTTCACCAAGGGCAGCATCGTCCTGGGAACCCCGTGTACCTGTCTGCCTCTGCTGTACCCGCCGTGCCTTTATTCCCCGGCACCCCCTCACACACACACACACATCCCCCCAACGTAATTAAAAAGGGGAGATTCTGGCCGTCTCCCCCAAGACTGTGCATACTAATCAGGCGCAGCATTTAGGAGGAAAACCTGCAGGATTCACACACACATCTCATTTTCATTTCCAAAAGAGCTCTTTTTTTTTCTCATTGAAATGAAGATGAGGTTTTTAAGCTTGAGTAAGTCTGCCAGGCGAAGAGTAAATGGAGAATATATTTCATTAACATAAATAAGAACTGTACGACATCGCCGGGCCCTAAATGTGGAAACGGTCGGTTGAATGTAATCAAATACAGAACGGAGGTCAGCAGTTAACAAAGGAAGGCTCAGACCTGGATGACCTGACATCACATAAAAGGTGAATCATGGCTCCGTCATAAACTGGGGAAAAGCTCTCAGATATCTGGAAACGCAACCTAGGAACACAGAGGTGAAGAGCGCCGCTTGATCTACCAACATGTGTTTATCTGTTTATCTGCCGTGCCTAAGATGAAACGAAACTGAGATAAAACAGAACGACAACAAAAAGCACAGCGGGAAAAAGATAGTTTGGTTCTATTTGATGTCATCAGTGCCCTCTGGAGGAGCAAACAGAACTGCAGGAGAAGAACCAACACACCAGACAGCTATCCTTCATACAAGGACGCTTCATTCAGTTAAATAACTTAAAACCCTCAATAGAACATAGAGTACTGTGTGTGTGTGTGTGTGTGTGTGTGTGTGTGTGTGTGTGTGTGTGTGTGTGTGTGTGTGTGTGTGCACATGTTTTCAATGTTTTCTGATGTAACTAAATACCTGATGGTCTCCTCCTGGTACAGAGAGCTGACTGCTGCTCCTCCAAACACTGATCTCTTCTCCGCTCCTCGTCTTTCCTGTCAGGTAAGAAGCACATTAAAGCACGTTAAACAACATCCTCCATCCAAAAGCATTCACACACAGATGCTGCACACCTAACAAGCTCACCGCCATGGCCAGTGATGGCGACAGGAAGTGTGTAATGTCGCCAATTGTTCACACAGTTCGTAAGAATTCTGGTCTAGTTGGTAGTTTGGTCTTAGTTGTGCAGTTTGTGTTGCTGAACACACACAGGCAGTAATCTGATGACACAAACTGCTGGCATTAAAATCTAAGTAAGGTGGAAGAGTTGACGTGTAGCAAAGTCGAAACAGAAGTGAAGAAATGGTGACGTTATTTAGTTTCATTTCACTTCATATTAAAGTTGAACACATAAATATTAATACAAACAATGAAACACGTTAAAGGCAAAGAAGTGGGAAATAACAGGTGATGATTAGAAGGTTGATGATGTTTGTGTGTGGACTTGTTATGACACAAGAATATAAAGGCCATTTCATTTTGTTTACATTTTCACACTTTGTTTTATTTGAAATAAACAAATTGTGCAAATGGTAGAAGTTGAATACGGGAGACGTGAACGGATGACATCACCATGAAAGATGCCACAGTTGCTAACGACATCATCGACACAGGTGCTACTCTGAGACTCATGAATGATGTCACAGCGCGTCATGTAAGGGGGCGGAGCTTTGAGGGGATGTGTCATTATCTCCCTCCATCATAAAACACACGGCGTCTTAATCTGGGCCTTCTTTTGTTAATCTCCATTATTTTCCCATCACATTGAGCTCAGCAGAGACTTTATTACCGAGGCCATTCTCCGCTGACCCACGACTCACAAAAGAAGACGCACAAATGTGATTTCAGAGAATGGAGGAGAACATGACAAGCCGAGCAAAACAACCAAAGAGTGTGTGCACTTTTGGGACAAGCTAATTCACTTCTGAAAGTCAGAATATTCGCTGATGCACTGGCCCTGCTCCTGGGCTGTACAATAATATAATATAACATAAAAGCCAGTGTCTGCTCAACAATGGGGGCCGTAACAGAGGTCAAACCCTGGCTATTATTCTCTGCCCTGCTTCCCTGTCTATGCACTCCTGCTTACACCATCGCACTGTGCCTCCCAGAGAATGGCGGCTGTCGCGCTGTGGTGCTTTGTTAACACTAATACAATCAGCTTCTTTTCAGAGGGGGGGGCGGGGGGGCCGTTTGTGTGTTTGCGGCCCAGTCTGCTGCACTCTTGGCATTGTGCGTCTCTGGGGCAGAGTCAGCTAATATTGTCCCGCAGCACGGCCCAGGAGAAAAGAACGTGTCAAGTTTGGACGTCCGGTTGACTCTGACACTATTAATGTGACACGAGGGGAGGAGAGCAGGAGGAGGGAGGAGAGGATAACAAAGGAAAATAGGGTGAGGGAGGGGGTGAGGGAGGAAAATCAGGTAGACAGGAGGAAGTAGGAAAATAAGAGACGTAGAGATGTAGAGATGCGGGAGAAAAGAGGAAACATGAGCGGGTATACGGCGGGTCAGAGAGGACACCTGATGCCCTGCCAGGGAACAACACGCTTCGCTCCTAAGAACCAGAAATACAAGTCCATCTTGGCCGGCAGCGCCAAGACGACACCGTGCCAGTATGAGGGCAGGGACTCGGTTTGTTCAGAGAAACAGTACACGGCCTCTGTGTGTGTGTGTGTGTGTGTGTGTGTGAGAGAGAAACAGGAAAGCGACTTTTGCGTGTGAGCCTGCTAATTCAGTGTTTTGCTGTGATTCCAAGCATGACTAGCCTGCATCCTCTCTCACATTAAACTGAGGTTCTCAAGCGTCCTTTCCTTATCTAGGACGTCTGTAATCATTCTCGACCCTCTCAGTGTAATAATAACACCATTACATCATCCTTAACTTCAACACAGCAAGAGCACATTTCTACAATAAACATTTTGAAGTGGACATCCAGTAATAACACTCTGCTCTGCTGCTGTAACTTTAATGTCTCTACTGCTGCCACCCTGAGGAACGCCTCACCATGGCAACACGGTCAGATGACAAAACATGAACACTGTATACACACGAGAGAGTGGAGCGGAGATGGAAACAGTCTCCCTGATGTGTCCACACACACACACACACACACACACACACACACACACACACACACACACACACACACACACACACACACACACACACACACACACACACACACACACACACACACACACACACACACACACACTGAAGAGATACAGAGAGGCCTGGTAGATGGTAGCGACACACACAGTCACATTGACATCTACTGGCACAGATGCTGTACTGCAGTCTGGAGCTGAAGTAGAGATGTGGTGATAGTGATCACATCTCACAACAAAACACAGCTGAGTCGAGTGAAAAGCCTCAGCTGGCTCTCAGGGTCGGAGCTGTTACCTTGAGGATTCCTTCAGGATCTAACACGTTCACACAGGAGATGTATTCCTTCATAGCCTGATCGGCCTCCATGTCCCCCAGCTGCTTCCAGGCTTGCCTGAAACCAGAGTAGAGTCTCTGTCATCATCATCATCATCATCATCATCAGTAATAATCAGAGAAGGTAATTTCCTGCTTATTCTGTTCTTTCATAGGTCAAAGCTTCACAATGTCACCTTCCAATCAACACGTTAACCCTGTCCCTCTCATAACACCAGCATGTATGTATGTGTGTGTGTGTCTGTGTATGTATGTTATGGTGTCATATTTGTAACAATATGTTTTTAAAGTAGATAAAAGCATAACAAATGTGAATAAAGTGCATTTTTATGACTGGAGGCCAAAACACAATTTAAGAACCTGTTATTGATTACAAGCTCTTGTTATATACACACATTTGTAACTGGAGTGTGTAGAGTGTAATCACACACACACACACACACACACACACACACACACACACACACACACACACACACTAGTGCTGTTTAAGATAGAATCATAACTTAGTTTGTATGCGTGTAACTTGAGCACCAATCAGAGGTCCCGTACCATTTCCTCTGCCCTTCAAAGTCAAAGAATCCAGGCTTCTGTGTGTTGCACTTTCCCACCTTGGCCTGTGAACACAACACGAGCACATCACTCAGCTGATCCGGTGTTAAACTCGTTACCCTGGTTACTGACACTCAACATGACAACAGGGATTATGGACAGCAGGTGACAGCAGCAGGTAAATGTGAGGAATTATGGCGCCATAGTGTTCAAGACCGGGACTTTGACGCGTCTGTCCTCTGGCACGGACTCACCTGTTTGTACCGCGCGTACAGGTACAGCAGCTGGTCCCTGCTGGCCGTCTGGACCAGGTCTCGGAGGCGGTCTGCTGCAGACTCGAACTCCTGCTCCAGGTCCTCTCCCTCCAGCCGGTCCCCCATCTCCACCGCACTGCAGTCGAATTTACCCAAACCCAGGTCCGAGTCGGAGTTGTCGGATCCGGCTCCGCCGAGGGGCTCCCCTGTGTCGGGCCGAGCTGGGTCCGTACCTGAGCCCGTCGCGGTGTCCGGAGAGGACGACGGCGACCCAGAAGCCATCGTTATTACAGTTGATGACGTAATGTTACAAATGCCGTGAAGAAAGTGCGAAAAGGTGCGAAAGCCTTCTGACGGAACGCAGCGTACTGTTTCAACTGCGAATTATTTTATTGTGACAGCCGGATTTGTTTCCCCAGTTGGTCCGTCATTGGTACGGTCGGGTAAAACAGCCGGGTGAAATTGGACATAGAACGATGGTTCCGCTGCTCGCTTCCGTCTACTTGCCCCCGGCGCTTTGGTAGGAAATAACAAACTAACTTTATTAAAAATGCGTTTTAGTTAAGCGCATTATTTGTGTGTTAACGCGGGCGTGAAGGAAATTAGTTTATCGACGCGATGACCATTTTGAGTCAACCGGTTTATTAGGTTAAGTAAGAACAAGTGTGTAATTAAAGTAGCCTGAAGCGCCGCACACACACTGCTGCTTTCAACTTGTAAGCAAAGGAGCTTTCATTAATGTTTCTGCCACATAGCCGCACTATTCCTACATCTAGTCGTTGAAACACATTAGTACTCTATGATTTACCGATAATAACACATTTAAATCTTCAAATCTGTTGTAAATATTTTCTTCTATAGCTAATGCAATATCGATGTCATTGTAATAGGCATTTATATCTACGAGAGAAGACGTTTGGGAAATAAACGGTAAAACGGCAAACCTTGCATTAGCACATAATAGCCACCAGATGTCGCTGTTGGTACACCGTTAAACTGCTTGTGTCGCCACCGACACTGCGCCACTTTAATAACTGCATGTCGCCACCAGAGATTCGCTCATATTAAATGAAGTCGATTGAGCAAAAGTGTACATCAGATGAACTATTAAATATTCAACGACATATGTTTGCTTTCTCTGGCTTTGGATTTAACTTTAATCTAAATAAAGTAACGTAAATGAAATGTCTCATACCTGAGAACAGCAGATGTCAATGCAACGCCACAAGTATCTTAGGACAGAAATTCATCCTCTCATATATTAGCACTAATCAACGATATCAGCTCATCGATGACTCCAATACACAACGTGTCAGCTGCGTACGTTCATGTGAATATGTACCCCCGTTATCTCGTCGCGTTTGCTTTGGAGAAAAAGGTCGATGAACTTGGGATTGACTGCTGTGTACAACCCGCAAACCACGTCTGGAACTCAGCGTCCCGTGTTCAGTCTGTGAAAATGTTATTTATAGGGTCTTAAACTTTGTTTATTATTATTATTGAGTCTGGACAACTTCAGAAATTGGCAACGAACCAAATCAGAGAAGAAGGAGTGTTGGAGATAAGACCCGGGCTTTATGAGTCAAATATGTATAAACTAAAACATAATATTCAAATCGAGGTTACAGTCATTCGTCATAGCGGAAATGAAATGTCTGCAGGGAGATTAACTTTGTCCCAAATATCGTTTCAGAGACAACAGGCCAGTTTCCCGTCCAAACGGAAGCAGACGCTGTTGTGTGTTCAGACCCACGTCTCCACGGAGTCCCGGAGAGGGTTTCAGGTCGATTCCCCCCGGCTCGCAGCTGCCAGCAGGAGGTCCCACCGCCGCCCGGAGACAGCGCGCACTCTGCTGACGCAAACCACGTCACTGTGGCTCAATACGATGGCGGACCGCAGTGTCCCCAGACCTGTCCAGGGAGGGACAGAGCAAAGTCATTGAGCAACTCTACCGCGCTACACCGCCGCGTCTAACGCACCCGGAGAAGAGAGACTGTCTCCGTGTCTGTCTCGGTCTCCGTCCCTCCCTCCTCGGTGATCTGTAGCATGCGGGACGGGGTTTGGTCTCAGCGCGCAGACCGGGACGAGCACCAAGTGGAGTGAAGACGCAGAGCGGAGTGCGAGTGCGCCGCCGCCGCCGGGCTGACGCGCCGCATGTTGAGCCAGCAAGTTGACTGGAAATAACAAAAGTCGCGTCGACGGGGTAAAGCGGGACAGCCGCGCTCGGATTTTAACGGCGGGTCGGAGGGGACACTTGTGCAGGCAAACATGAAATTCGCGGAGCATCTTTCGTCCCACATCACTCCGGAGTGGAGGAAGCAGTACCTCCAGTATGAGGTAAAGTCCCGTTATCTGCTTATTCTCACACAATGATGCGTTCAGGTTCTGAGCCTCATTCAGGTGCATAACTCACACAAACACCTGGTTTACCCCAGAATGTTATTGAGAGCACAGAGGGAGATAGATTGAATATTTCTGATTTAAAATGTTCATCTTAATTAATATTTTTCAGTTTCAGTTTCACTTGTAGCATTTAGAGCAGTAAATGAGGGGGGGACAGGGGGTCTATTGTTTATGGTGGGCTAACAGGCTGCGGTTCTTGGGGTCCATAGAAACAGAATTCAGTTTTTATTGTAGCTGTTTGTTGACTTCACAATAAAATATAATATTTTTCAACATATTTTCCAGAAAAATCTGAAGTGAATTTCATAGTGAGATTGACAATTTTTTTTTTCTTTGCATAATTCAGACCATGGATTCATCATTTTGTAGAATCCTGTTAGAAAAATATTTTACTTTGAAAATAAATGTAGCAAACTGAGATTTTAATGAAATCAAAATTCAATTGAATGTCTGAATTCCCTTTCCTTTATTCCTGAGCTGATCTGTGAGGCCAGGAATTGTATTGATTTTTTTATTGGCTTTTTCAATCAATCAATCAATTAGGCAGCAATGCAATCAGGTATATTTTCATTTTGCTTCAATTGCTTTATTTTTTCCAATTATTATCCAATTTAAAACAAAGGAGATCTCTCAGCTGTCAATTATCTGCTGCTGTCAAATTGCAAACATTTCCTTTAAATGATTTATATTTGATGTGAGGTTTACACACATTTCCTCTGTCTTTCTCTCAGATCAGGATGTGGTTGTTTTGAATGTTTAGCACGGTGAAACCATAATGTTTCTGGGAATCCGCCTGCGTGGCTTCACGTAAACGTTCTGTCTGGTATTTGACGTCTGTGGACGGAGAGCGAGCCTCGCAGACACACATGGTCTTTGTTTGGCGGTGTCCATACTTCAGTAATATCTAATCTTCACACTCCACTTCTCTTTGGCCGTGCGTTAAGAGCTTGAGTGCAGACGCGAAGTGACAGGACGGGGCTGCTCCTTTCCATTTAGCTCTATGAATTATAGACAAAGACCTTGTTCTCCTCAACCTCAGCAGCCTGCAGCCCAGGACCAACATAACCTCTCTGCAACTGCATCTCTCAGCCTATAGCACATAGATGTATATGTATATGATTGTTATGTGAGATATATGTCACAGGAGACAAGTGTGTGTGTGCAGCCAGGTGATGTAGTGATGATATCAGAGGAACGTCTTTAATCAACCTAACTGAGAGGAATAAAATAATCATATAGATGCAGTTTGGTCATATAGATGCATAGATGGTTACAGGCTGTAGAATATCAGTCATTGTATGTTTTTTGTTGTTGATTAGAAGTAAGCTTGATGCTGTGTATACGTGTGTTCTTTGTATGTGGGGACGGGCGCACAGAGAGCGCAGGGACAGACGCATGGACGTACCAGCCATTTTACACCTCGGCACTGAGGCTGACCTGAGATGGATGGTGATGGATTCTCTCTGTCAGCTCTGTGTGGAGATGATGTTTACCTAAAGTCTTATTAGCTCTAATGATCCTGAAGTGATATTAAAAGTGTAATAATGTAGCATTTTAGGAATTTGTTTACATCGTTACCCCAAATTACAAATAAAGAATCACACATATTATCATTAGATTATACTCTAAAATGTAGGAATGACTTTTATCTGCTCTAAGAAATGATTGAGAGGTTTTTCTAGTGTGTGATTGCTTAATGATTTTAATGATGTCGATAGGAAATATACAATAGTATCACATTCAAAGAGTGTGAACACAACAGCGATCAGTCACTGCAGCATAATTATAATCTGCAGCGACTCATGTGGAGACCGGGGTTTAGTTTTCCTCCAACAACCACTGTAGAAATTCAACCAATAGAAAAAATAAGGAAGCCAAATGTGAAGCAATCAGAGGGTCAGAGGGTCAAACAGCTGTGTGGCTGCTCACATCTCACCGTGTGTGTGTGTTCATGTGAAGGTTTGTGTCTCCAGTTTGTGTCTTACTTGTGGTGCGCCGATGCACTCAGCAACAAGTCAACACACACGGATCGAAAGAAGAAAAGATAAAAGACCTTTTTCATTTTAACGCTGTTCATAAAAGCTCTCTCCTGTGTGAGCCTTGGCAGTGTGTGTGAGCCGTGGCAGTGTGTGTGAGCCGTGGCAGTTAGCGGGCCGTTACAGCTGCATAAGAGAACATTACCCATCATAAATGCAGCTTGGGATGTTTTTATCCTGCATGATGTAGCTGCAGCCAACACAGCTGGTGTATCATAACACAGTTGTCAGTCTATTAAATGACACGGCGACACCGAATCCTCATCTTTAAAGCCTGCCAGCCTGCCAGCCTGTGCAGAAGTGGAGGTCGTTTGTCTCTGCAGGCACAGCAGTCTAACCTGATTCTTCCTCTGTGGCTGAACATGTCGACGTCTGCATCACATTCAGACTGACCAGGGTCTGGAGTAAAGTTCTCGGCCACTTGGATTAATTGACACACTGCCTCCTACTCATGCATGCTCATTGTGTGTGTGTGTGTGTGTGTGTGTGTGTGTGTGTGTGTTCAGATTGGTCAGCCGGTTTCTGTGAAGGATGCAGCAAAGTGCGTGTGCCAGCAAAAAGAGAGAGAGAAAGAGAGCGAGGGACCTTTAATTAGCCAGACACTTCATCTAAACATGGAGGCATCGACATGGTGATTGACTGATGGAGTAATTAGGTGTGTGTGTGTGTGCGTGAGTGAGATATCCTATGGGGTTGGGGCGATAATGTATTTGGTATGGAGACGTGCACCGTCCAAGAGTCCAGATAGGTCACTGATGAAGACGCTCCCTCTCTATCTTTAGAGGCAGAGCTCCTGTGAGCCCCTCTGTCTCTGAGTTTAGGCTTCAGACTTTACCTCTATATAGAGGTGTACAATGAGAGGGAGAGGGAGAGATGAAGGCAGGTGTGTGTGGGCGAAACCTCTGCAGTCTAATTCTGCAGTTGTGGAGGTTTACAAGAGGAGGATGAGGAGGGAGAGGATGAGGAGGAGGAGGGGGAGGAGGAGGAGGATGCCTGTGGAGTGCGAGACCCATTTACAATTCAAACAGGGAGGTGAGATGGTTGTGATGGAGCGAGGCAGGGGTCGTGTTTCAGTGAGCGATTGTTGATTAAATTCAAAGGTGACAACTTGTCGTATTTATCTCCGCGCCGTAACGCAAACGCCTCACACACGGCTCTGCTTTGCCGTAATGATTTTACAAATTCAACTCCATAAAAAGCAGGAGCGCGCTCAGGTCCTTTGTGTTTATGTAAATGTGAATGTGATCAGCATGTTAGACAGAGAGAACATAATGTATACAACAGGCAACTGCTGAGAACCCCCCTCTCCCATACCTCCCTCCAGCCCTCCATCCCTCCATCCCTCACCTCACTGTTCCTCCCCCACTGGGAGGACATCTGGTCCCCAACCGGTCCTGCCCTCTGCTCTCCTCCTCCTCTCCTCTCCTCTCCTCCCTCTCTACATGCAGGGATCCACTCAGACTCAGAGCCAGGCAGGGATTTATTTGATCTGCTATCGACGTTGTGTTTGGGCCAGAGATCTCTTCAGACGGATAACAGCCACTCTGCCATCTTCTCAAGTATCTTTAGAGAAGCTCCAGTCTCTGATCTCTCCGTCTGCCATTCAAATATTTAGTTTCCTGCGCCACTCAAAGGATTAAATTGTCCCGACGACGACACACACTTAAATGGACACTCTGCTGCTGTGTGTGTCCTCATGCTTCTCCTACACGTGTGTCTGGTTGAGCGTGAGGCCCCATTAGGCTCAGGTTGAGGTTTAGTTACTTTCTACAGGTCTCACTGCTGATTAGTGCTGAGCCCTGCAGGTTCACCCCCAATATTCCCCAAAGAGTCGCCCCGCCCCCTTTTCCTGTCACAGCCATCACCATGGCAATCCCTCCATCTTGATGAAGGCCCGCATGTCTATTTCCCCCCTATTAGTCGGTGTGTGTGTGTGTGTGTGTGTGTGTGTGTGTGTCTTCATGGTCTCCAGAGATTAGCCCAGGAGCCTGAGCACTGTTTGTCTCTTGTGATCCGTGTCAGACAACGTAGAGACAAACGCCAGCGACAAATGAAATGTTGCCTCGTGGATTAGGCTCCAGCCCCTGTGTTTCAGTGTGTGTGTGTGTGTGTGTGTGTGTGTGTGTGTGTGTGTATCAGCAGCCCAGGCTTGTAACAGTGCACAGTGGTTAGTGAGTGTTCTCCTCCCACACACAGGCTTACTCACTGTGCTGTCACATAACAGCAGCATGTTGCTCTCAGACGCTCACTATGCAATATTACAGCAAAATAAACATTCATGCAGACAAACACTCCACCTTTAACTGTCAATAAGAGACTGGATGCTTTATTTATATATGATTAGACTCAAATATAATGACTGTGGTGCAACTCTGGGAAAGTAAAGCTGCAGAAACACGACGCTGTCACAGTTCATTATGTTCCTCAGGTAAATCCACTGTAGAGGCAAGAAGACAGAAGGGATTCAGATTCTCTCTGTCTCTTCTTTGATACGGCTGACATCATGTTGATGATCTCCATCATCTGTCAGCCTCCGTTACTACTGCATCACTTTTATTTCAAGGAAACAAACTCATTGAACTGCCATAGCAACTGTATCTCTCTCTCTCTCTCTCGCTCTCTCTCTCTCTCTCTCTCTCTCTCTCTCTCTCTCTCTCTCCATCTCACTCTCTCTGACTCTCCCTCCCTCCATGTCTCTCTTTGAATCTCTCTGTCTCTAGCTCTCTCTCTCTCACACACACACACTCTCTCTCTGACTCTCTCTGACTCTCTCTCTCTCTCTCTCTCTCTGACTCTCTCTCTCTCTCTCTCTGACTCTCTCTCTCTCTCTCTCTCTCTCTCTCTCTCTCTCTCTCTCTCTCTCTCTCTCTCTCTCTCTCTCTTGTTTCTGTAAACAGTTGCCAGCCACCTTTTTAATGTTAAAGCAATATGTTGTAACACATTGAGGATGATATGTGAAATGCATAGAGTGGTCACATGATAACCCCGCAAGACAGAGCTGATAAGCAGCAGGAGCCAAATTTCCCTGGATATAAATGATAATAAAAGCATTGGCATCAATTCTGTCGTCCTTGGCAACCGTAAAGCCCATGCCTGGTTTCCAGCCTCGCCGCCGTCGCTGCAATGTTTTCCTCCTGTTGGTAGTAAATCTCTGTCCAACAACCCAAAAGAGATAAGTGAAACACAACTGTGTGTGTATGTGTGTGTGTTGCTTGTTGTGTGAGCAGCTGTGTGTCAGTTGCTGTAATCTTCCTCGTATGGAGAGCAAAGTGACGACTCTCTGGAGGCTCAGGCGCTTTAAAAGCAGATGGTGTGAACGATCCCATTGTGTCAGCACAGTAAACTCTGAGGTGCGGTACACTGCGAGACGCTCCGAGCAGCTTCTGTGTGTAACGTTCTACAAAAACCGCCTCGTATTTACGCTACGCGTGTTTAAGCTGTGATCCTAAATGATGACCTCACTCATGACTCTGTGCTTCTGTCCCCTTCCAGGCATTCAAGGACATGCTATACGCTGCCCAGGACCAAGCCCCGTCCATAGAAGGTAAGGAAACTCCCTGTTTGAGACACACACACACACACACACACACACACACACACACACACACACTTCTGTATCAGCCGCCCCCCTGCCCCGGGCCTGTTTGGGTGTCCCCAGAATAACAGCCCTTCATCTTCTAAAAATAGCTTCAATCGTTGCCAACACATCACACACACGAACACACACACACACACACACACTCAGACACACACACACTGAGGCCCGATACCGAAGCATCAACCGTCACTCATCAATAGATTCTCCATAATAGGAGGAGAAAAGTAGAGAAAGTGACGAGGAGCACCATTTCTCTGTTCATTTGAGGCAACAAGTTGTTTCCCCAGTCCTCTGTTTGTTGCGTAAGCGGTTCTCATTGTTGTCCTGTACATGCGTGTGCATAGAACACATACATCTTGTTTGGCCTTGACATATGAGCCGCGTCTCTCCCGTGACTGAGGCTCTTCAGAGGCAGTTAGCCGTCGTGCCTGAGGATGAATCACCTCCCGTCCCGTCAGTGACCTGTCAATGCACCGCAAAGACCGGCGAGGGCTTATAGTTCATATGGACGGAGACGGGATCGATCAATCAGGATATCACACACATACATGGTGACACACACACACACACACAAATGGTGACACTTCACCAGTTCCCCACCACATCGATTTGTGCGCTTTTCACATTTTGTCACGCTCCATAGCACAGGAGGCTGGTGTGTGTGTGTGTGTGTGTGTGTGTGTGTGTGTGTGTGTGTGTGTGTGTGTGTGTGTATGTGAGAGAGAGAGAAAGGATATGAGCTGTGAGGGAAACCTTTGCAGGAGCAGAGCGTCTGTCATCTCTGCTGTGTTTGCGGGGAAGAGTGATGGGCTGTAATGAAAACATCGGCGCGGAGAGGAATGAGTTATCGACGGCGTCTTGTCTGTGCCTCCTGACGCCGCCGCCGCCGCCGCCGCCGTTCTGTTGACTTTTCATAAGAGAAACAAGATTAGCAGGCAGCGTCTCATTCTGTCAGATCAGATCCAATTGAATCCTTGATGGTTTCATTAATCCTCCCCCCGTGAGTGAAACACTAATTATGAGTGTTTGATTCTCTCTCTCTCTCCTTTCCTCTCCATCTCTCTCCCTCACACACACATTTTTTGGTATTCTGAAGTCGTCGTCCTCCACCACGCCTGAGGGAGACATCTTACACGGTTATGACTACTTACACACCCGCCCGCTCGCTCACCAGACCCCCCGGATGCTCTACCTGATGGAGCAGCTTGCTAGATTGAACTGACGGCACCTGAACGCCTCTTAGCATACAGTGAGCGCGCGCGTGTGTGTGTGTGTGTGTGTGTGTGGAGTGTAATTCCAGTGAGAACAAGGAGAAGAAACGCGGCTCATGAAACATTATGAGCTTTGTTTCCTGTCCGTAATAAAATAAAGCGTTCTTATATTAACAATTTAATGATGTAACTTCTTAATATCTCTATTATATCATAATCGTTATGTTGTTGAGTCGTTTCCCCATCAGAAAAGAATGAACTCACCTGCTGGCACACTTAGTTAATTTAAGGAGATCAGCAATTCATCCACTTTGCCTCAACCTGCCTCCTCACACATTTCCCAGAATGCCTTTTGACTGCAGCAAACACTCTGGGGTTTTCCTGTTATTCATCTAGAAAAGCAAAGCGTGATGATGTTTATTCCTGATGTGCGGCTCAACCTGTTACTGCTGCAATAAAGAGGGAATGAATCTCAGCTCTTATAAACACACTCTCTCTGTTTTATCTCCTCGTTAAGAACCTAATTCTCTCACCTAATCCCCGTATCTCCCTTGTTCCCGGCACTGTTTTATCTAAAGTATCACTCAGCTTCAGTTAATTAGATGTGCAGTCATTTATGGTGCTTGTTTCCGATGCGCACGCACATTTGAAATGCCCACATGTGACCTCTGACCCCCTCGTTTATATCCTTTGTTGCCGTTCCCTCCGTCCCCTTCGTTGGCGGCGGCGTAGCTTGTAATTAAAACGCGCCTGTGCCTTCGCTGTGGAGACCCGGTGGAGGAAGACAGACAGAGCAGCTGCCCGTCTCTCTGTCTCCCCCTGTTCCTGCCGTTAGATTGAGTTATGCTGCAGTCTAATTTAATTATCCTGCTGATTATTACAGAGATCTGAGAAACAATGGGGTCGGATAATAAACAAGCAGCTTAAACAGGCAAACTGTGCGTAGTCATGATGTCTCTAATCAAGCTATGAAGTATTTGTGGCGTCGTTCACTTTCATTCATTCATTTGTTTGTGCATTCATTCATTCAGTGATCGTTCTTCGCGGTGCGTTCATGGGCCTCCTCTGCAGTCGGGCTATCCGATGTGATGCGATGCTATCTGAGAAGGGTCGGGTGAAGGAGGGGGGGTTGTGGGAAGATGGCACTGATGGCATTGTGGGCGGAAGGGCGGGGCTCCTCCACACACACACACACACACACACACACACACACACACACACACACACACACACACACATGCCTGTCGGGGGCGGGGGGATGGGGGCATGGACTCATAGCTCAGGGGACCAGTGAATGGATTTTTACTGTGAATCACGAGGTCTTGATGTCGGACATGAATGGATCAGATGGGAAAAGGAACCCTGGAATGAATGGATCATCATCATCATCATCATCATCATCATCATCCTCCTCCCCCTCCTTATCTCTGTAGTGCAGATCTCTCCATGTTGTGTCCGGTTGAATCGATAATGTCATCGATTCAGCCGTGTAAAGATGGAGGCATTAGGGTTTCTTTGTAGGATGATGGCATCGCTGCCATCTGGATCAAAATGCAGTTAGACGGTGTTTATCGGTAGTTACTGTCGCCGTGCGTGTGAAAGCCCACAAAGCCTGCATGAGGAAGATGAAGGTGATGGGAATGGGGATTGTAGCGAAGGGCTGATCACCCAAACTTCCACTCTGACGCCGCGTGGTTATCCAGCAGATGTATGTGAATGTGTGTGTGTAGCATCTTCATACGTATGTCTGAGTTTTGTTTTCCCCAGCCTGTGTGTGTGTGTGTGTGTGTGTGTGTGTGTGTGTGTGTGTGTGTGTGTGTGTGTGTGTGTGTGTGTGTGTGTGTGTGTGTGTGTGTGTGTGTGTGTGTGTGTGTGTGTGAGTGTGTGTGTGTGTGTGTGTGTGTGTGTGTGTGTGTGTGTGTGTGTGTGTGTGTGTGTGTGTGTGTGTGTGTGTGTGTGTGGGGATGTGGTCCAGAATGTGTCTCTGCTTCCATCGGCGCTCGGCGAGAGAAAAGCTTGTTGCCTGCAGAGAGAGAAGAAGACGTTTGCGTTTAGGCAGCCAGCCGTGTGTTTGAAGAGAAACATCTCACCGACACTCACTGAGTCTGGAGAAAAGAAAAGAATAGAAAGGATTCTCTTCTCTCCTCTCTCACTTCTGTGGAGTGTTTCTGTCTGAATCCATGACTGATTGTTCTGCTACAGGCTTCCCCATATGGATCCAGTGTGTGTGTCAGTCTGTCTCAAGGTCCATACATCTGTTCCATAAGTCTCTGCTCTTTGTCTCACACACACACACACACACTCACACACACACACTGTCACACTGGGCCGCATTCATCAACTCTGCATACCAATGAACTATATTTAATCCTGCACATAGGAATTCATTAAACATCTTCCTCCTACTGCAGAAGGTTTGTAGGTACAGGTGAAGTTCAATCGCCCAAATCTGCGTTGTCTTGCTCAACTTGGCAACCGAGACTTTAAGACCACATCAGTATGTCTTCCAGAGCATTTTCCAGGCGTTTGTACTTGTTATACCTCCATTTTCTGATGCATCGGTGTGTGTGTGTGTGTGTGTGTGTGTGTGTGTGTGTGTGTGTGTGCCTGTGAGTGAGCCATCATAATCTTCTTGATTGAAGTTCCAACATGAATCGTCTGAACTGCCCCCTTTCAAAAAACGTTTATTCCGCTATTTTTTCCGTCGCCCGCGCCGCTTTTATCGCCCGCCATTTTCTCACGCTGTTGTTGTCGATGGACATGATGGGTGTGTGTGTGTGTGGGGGTGGGGGGGTGTTAGCCGAAGGCTGCCCGCCTCTGTGTGATATAGTGCTGATTGTTATTCCGCTGGCGTGTATGGAACAGCAGCTGTTATTACTGTTGCTGGCTCTAGTTGGAAGCCGTCCTGGCCCTCCTGGCTGGATCTCCGCTCTGATTAACACCTCTCCTGGCTCAGCCTGTCGATTGTTGAAGTTTTCCATTCATGCTTTGTTTCAGAAGGAATAACAACGCTTCAGTTTTCTCTCCTCGTGGTAATTTATTTGTGTTGTAGCTCTATAAATCCGACAAGCAGGATAAATCTGCTTTAAGGCCTTAACCCTCTCCTGCCCGCCCTCTGTGGGCGCGCAGAGAGACAGACAGGTGTTGCCAGGGGGGCCAAGAGGTCAGACAGGCACCTGGAGGATTACAGGGTCAAGGGGGAGAAGAGGGCAGACAGATGGACAGACAGACAGGTAGGGTTAGCCAGGCAGTAGCGTAGCAGTCAGGGTCTCCACCAGCTTGAATTATTGATGGGCTGTTTGACAAGCTGCTCCTCTAAAGTCTAACTGATGTGTGTGTGAGTGTCTGTGTGTGTGTGTGTGTGTGTGTAAGGGGGGGTGGCTCTGGTTTCTCCTTAAATCTGGCGTTTCCTGTAAAGTACATGTAGGCCAACGACTCAACCACACAAAGGCAATTCCCCCATAAATCAAAGGTAAAGTCTTTTGTCCTCAGCTCAGCAGGTGAAGCTTCTATCCTGGATTTAAATGGACCCTGACTCTGCAAAGTGGAGGAGGAGGAGGTGGCTGTGGTTTCAATGATTGGTGCTCTAATGAGGCTGCTGGGGTGTGTGAGTGTGTGTGTGTGGGGGGGGTGGGGGTGTTGGGTTGGAGTAGGGCCCAGGGTCAATACACACACACACGGGATCTCTATCCCAAGGTCGGGCTCCTAATCGAACGGAGGTAATGAACGATGAAAGGAGTTGAGCGGTAATTGGTTGAAGAGGAGTGGATGAGGAAGGACGGACAGCCGCTCCTCCTTTGACGCGATTATTGAAGAATAGAGGCGATAAAGAGAGAGAGAGGGAGAGAGAGGCCTTCTAACATCCCAGAGAGAGAGAGAGAGAGAGAGAGAGAGAGAGATCCTTCAGGCAGCAGACAGAGAAACACACACAGTGGGGTGTAGGATGTGTGTGTGTGGGGAGGTGTGGTTGGAGGTCCCATGGCTCATCTCCAATGCATGTTGCCCTGCATTAGCACAGGAGAGAGAGAGAGAGAGAGAGAGAGAGAGAGAGAGAGAGAGAGAGAGAGAGAGAGAGAGAGAGAGAGAGAGAGAGAGAGAGAGAGAGAGAGAGAGAGAGAGAGAGAGAGAGAGAGAGAGAGAGAGAGAGAGAGAGAGAGAGAGAGAGAGAGAGAGAGAGAGAGAGAGAGAGAGAGAGCCTCGGCACATGAAAGTCTTCTATCCATTCATCCATCCATTATTCATCGCTAAATTAGATTTCGCTTGAATGAAATGGGGAGGAAGAGGAAGGAGGAGGGGGAGGGGGAGGAGGGTTTAGAGCAGGAGGGAGGCGAACGTGCCGGCATTTAGGAAAGGGTGAGAAGTTCAGATGAGGATGTGGTCAGAGAGGAGGAGATGTGGTCACACTGCAGTGTGTGTGTATGTGTGTGTGTGTGTGTGTGTGTGAGGGAGAGAGTGTGAAAAGGGCTGAAAGAGATGTTCATGTTGCTCAGAGGAGACAAGGTCATTCTGGAACCTTCTAAGCTCTTAAATATATAGTATGAAGGTTATGAGTCCTGTTGCCAACAATCTGTCATCACTGCATCATTACCTCAAGTGTGTGTGTGTGTGTGTGTGTGTGTGTGGTACAGTAGTATACACACCTAATGAAGTGTAAACGTGAATGTTGGTGTGTGTGTGTGTGTGTGTGTGTGTGTGTGTGTGTGTGTGTGAAGTGGCTTTATGCACCCGCCACCACTTTGGATGAGGATTAAAGGAATCAGTTGTCTCCTGTCCATCATTCATGATGGACAGGAGACAACTGCAATCCTGTGGCCTGGCCTCCAGCCAACACAGAGCAGCTCTCTCACTAAACGGAGCGTTTAGCAGGAGGAAAATACAATCCAACAAAGGTTAAATAAGACAGAAAGAGCGGATCATATGAGCTGGAGGTGTGCCAAGATCGAACACACAGATCTGGACGGGAAGCAGAGAGAGAGAGAGAGAGAGAGAGAGAGACAGAGAGAGAGAGAGAGAGAGACAGAGAAAGAGCGAGAGAGAGAGAGAGAGAGAGAGAGAGAGAGAAAGGGTGATTGAGATGATTAAGGATCAGCTGCTGGCCTCCCTGGGGTGTGTGTGTGTGTGTGTGTGTGTGTGTGTGTGTGTGTGTGTGTTTGCTGAGCATTAGCGTGGTTCACATAAACCATAACCTAGCGACCGCGGTGAAACAAGTTACTGTTACTTATGGAAGAGGAGAAGCCCAGTCATCATCATCATCTTCATCATCATCATCATCATGGTCGGCGGCGGCGGCTTTGGCTGCCTGCCAGAGGCCCAGCCGCTGAGAGTGTGCTGAGCCTAACCGTGTCATCACCCACTGCACCGAGTCGCTACGGAAACGATTGACACGAGGCTGAAACAGCGTTTGATAAAGGAGCCGTGGGTTTAGAGGCGGTGAAGCAACGAGGCGTCTGAGTGGGAAACAACAAAACAAAAGGAGAGCAGGAGAGGGAGGAAGGGAGAAGTGCGACCTTGGCTGCATACAACTGAATGCAGAGACACACACACACACACACACACACACACACACACACACACACACACACACACACACACACACACACACACACAGTGCAGGCGGGGGTGTGATTGTGAGCTATAGGCGATGACAGCAGCACCATATGTTGATGTATTTCTGCTGTTTATGCACTAAAATCCCATCTAATCATTACACACACACACACGTTCACTCTAATCAAAGATGCACACACACTTTGGACTAGTACAAGTTATAATGTGCAGGTGTGTGTTTCCATGGGATTTGTATAATTGCAGGTTGCTGGGTCAGTGTATGTGTGTGTGTGTGTGTGTGTGTGTTGGTGTGTGAGTAGGGCATAGCAGGAGACGCTGTGTCCTTCACTGTGCCAATCTGCCGCATCGTCTCTGCAGAGAGAGAGAGAGAGAGAGACAGGAGCGAGCGGCCCCCTTTGATTGGCTCAGAGATATTAGCAGCCGCTTGAAGCCGGTATTGATCTGCGGCGCCTCACCTCCATATCGAGCTCTCACCTGATCGTCAACACACAGTCTCCAGGCCACACACACCTGGCAGGGCAGGGGAGAGAGAGCGTTCTCCCTCACTCAGCACAAAAGCGACACTTTGATTTGAGTCCAATGGTGTCGGCCCAAGTGTGCAGCGACCCGTGTGTGTGTGCGTGTGTGTGTAAGGCAGGGCACAGGGTTGGCATATATATTTGTGTCCGGAGTGGTCTCCTCACAGTTGATCTCAGTTGAGCCCGTGGGCAAAGACCGGAGAGCGGAACACACTCACACACGGAGCGTAGCGGCACAGGAGGGAAGTGAAAGGCAGAGAATGACAGAGAAGGTGAGGGAGAAGGAAACATAAAAGAGAGGAGGAGAGGTGACATTGGTGGTAATTGGAGGATAGAGGAGGCTGAAACCTCAGGGAGCCTCTTTTCCCGCAAAAACGTTCCAATAAGTCACACGAGGGATCCACACGCCAAAACTCTGTCGTTAGGCCGTCCAGTAAATCTGGTCTGCAGTGAATCTTACCTCGCTTTCAAAAGCAATATACAGTACAGAACAGCCTGCCAATGTCATTATCCGGGGTTCAGGGGATCAATCTCTCCCAGGAATATTGGTAAGATGGAGAGAAAGAGTTTTTTCTCCTGTACACACTCACTCACACTCACTCACACACACACACACTCACTCACTCACTCACACACTCTCACCTCTGTCTGGTCCAAAGACAAGACAAGACGTGAGAGGAGAGACAGATATCAATAATTCACAGCTATTGTTCCCTCCTGGAGAGCTTTCCCCGTCTTTATATTAAACGTTGAATTATTAACAGTGTGTGAAATTGGAAATATTGCGAATTTTCCAGGAGCCTTCAAAAAAAACAGGAAGTCTCCCTGCTGTCACCGAGCGACCACAGAGCCATGGAGACGTCAGGCTGAAACCACGTTAGCTCCCATCTGATCGTTTTATCTCTGGATTGACGGGATTAGAAGCACGCACGCACGCACGCACACACACACACACACACACACACACACACACACACACACAAACTATGTTATTTATCCGTTGCTGCAAGATACATATCGCTGACAGCAAAATGGACGCAGGAGGACCATAAGTGTTCTTCATTCTTAACAATTCCTCACTCACACACACACACACACACACACACACACACACACACACACACACACACACACACCCGACTGCTGGCCTGAGGGAATATGCATATTTCATATCCTCCTCAACATGTGACTGATGGATCCATGATGGCTGTTAATAATAACCAGTGACTAACTGTTACAGAGAGAGAGTGTGTGTGTGTGTGTGTGTGTGTGTCCACCTGCATGTTGCTCTGTTAACATACATGTGCAGAACAGGGAAACATTCAATATTCAAATCTGAAATATTCAAATCTGGCCTCCCTTTTCCTTCCTTTTCCTTCATGTCTTTTCCTTCCTTTGCCTTTCCTTTCCTTCTTGTCTTTTCCTCCCTTTTCCTCCTTTTTCCTTCCTTTTCCTTCATCTCTTTTCCTTCCTTTTCCTTCCCTGTCGCAGCAGAAACAGCAGTTTGTCTTTGTTTTACGTTTCGTCCTCGGGGCGAATGGCGCGGCTTCGTCTTGACAAGTGCCATCTGATAATTAGGCCTCATAATCACCCGATTAGTATGCAGCTCAATGGAGCAGAGAGCAGCTCATTGTTCCCCTGCCACAGGCCGCATCCCATTTCTAAGAAGATTATTATTGCACATTTCATGTTAGGGGTTGTTATTAGAATGAATATTATGTGTAATGACTTCAATTGTTCAATCGTTAAGCTGGGAAACATTTGTTTTAACTCCTGGCAGACGGGATTGAATCCTCAGCAGCAGAGAAGCATTCAGGCTGCACGGTGGTGTTACTAAAAACATCAGATTGTCCGCCTGTGTTTGTTTTTCGCAGTGGCCTGAAACGCCACCGCGTTCCGCAGACACGTAAAGCCGAGCTGAACCATCTCTCCATCACCGTTACCATGGCACCAAAGAAATAGACCAGAATCACTCCAGCCTTGTTTTGTTCCTGTGACATTCAGGACCCAAACACATTAAAGCAGAGCTGAGAGCTTTGGTCTTTGGCTGCATTTTAACCGTCGCTTTGTGGAAGCGCAGAGCAACAAAAGGGCAAAGGGAGGAAGTAAACAAACCTGTGAGAAGAGCCGCAGTCACACGGGAGATACACACACACACACACACACACACACACACACTCCTGCCTGTTCTCTTCTGTAACACAAAATTCCATTACAAAGTCATTTCCACCAAGAGGAGCGAACACGTTTAGTGAACACGCCACTGAAACTGTCACTTTGATGGTAATGCAGACAGAAGTTGATGGGATTAAAACCCATAAATCAAATTGTTGAATCAGCTGTGAGTGACAGGATGGACTTCATGATCAAACTGCTTTGCTTTGGCCGCGTAAATAATGAATCACCTTACATTTATTAACGTTCCTATCGTTTGTTTACATATCAAGTGCATCGTTTTCCGTTTGTTATTGTGGATCAGGCGCTGATGACATCATTCGATTTACAAGGACCTCGATTGCGCAACAAAAAGCCACGCCTATTCTTATTTATGACCCGATAAGTCATAACATTTTTTACTGTGCCATAATGAGTGAGACTTTGCTCCCAGCCAGTGTGTGTGTTGTTGTTTCACCAGTCTGATGCTCCAGAAATCATCATGTATGAATGTATGAACAACACGGTGGCATTCTATTTTTCCTTCCATACATCTTATACATCATTCTGCTTAATGTAAACCTGTTGTCCTCATGTGTGGACATGTTTTCCCTGCCGCCCTAAACACATAGCAGACATACAACCACTGCGGTGGGAGTTTAAACAATAGTTGAAGCTTCAGAGCTCGTTTACAAAGATCAGACGGAGCTGAAATTGAATCAAAGCGATATCAGGCTGTGATTCCTGACAGGACGACATTTGGGAGAAATCCAACCAGCGATGGTACAAAAGGTTACAACGTCTAATTTAACGGGAGATTTAATCTTCTGTCTGTGTGTGGCTGACTTGCAATGTTTGTGTGTGTGTCTTTCCCGCATCCTTTATATATTTGGTGTGTGTTTGCGTGTGTGTGTGTGTGTGTGCATGTAACACAGGTTAACAAGGAGCAGGTCAGATCTTTATGGGTCGGTTTGTCTGAAAATACCAGCCAGATACTGATTGCTGCAGGGATGTAAGAGGCTTAGTCAGTACGGCTCATCCTTTGGAACACACACACACACACGCACACACCCACACACCCACACACACACGCACAGTGATCTCTACTCGTGGTGTGGTGGTGTATTTGTACTGAAGCCAGATGAAGAGGAGAACAGAGAATACAAAGCAGCATTGTTGACGGGCGGCTGAGAGACAAAGTCTGGCTGCTGCTCTTTAAACTCAGCAAGTATCCACCCCATACTGAGTAACACACACACACCACACACACACCACACACAACGTATGGCTCATTTGTATGTCATTTGTGTGTCCCTCAGTGGAGCCACATGTTTGTTTTGTTCACTGGTGTCGCTTTGTGAGAATTCTTCCTCCTGCTCATGTAAATCGTGTTAAAGCTGGACCCTCGATCACAGCGAGGTCAGGTTTGCTCGGCGTCCTAATCGGATTGAATCAGGAAATAGCTCCTAATCTAATAACAGGAAGTAGCGGATTCCTTCCTGTGCAGCGGTGAAGGTATGACGGCTCATTCATGAGTAACAGCTACAGGAGAGGAGAGGGAAATGGACGCTTCAATGAGAGACTGACAGTGTTTACTCATGATGCTGAGCTGTGTGTGTGTGTGTGTGTGTGTGTGTGTGTGTGTAGTATAGCTGTGTGACCTTTTGACCTATACGGAGCTTCACATCAGAAGCATTCAAAGTGCAACTAATTTGGTCTCTTTCTTTACGCGCTAAGCTGCTAGTTTCTAATTACCTGTGTGTTACAGGATTGTGTATCTGTGTGTGTGTCTGTGTGTGTGTTTCGGTGAGTTTACAAAAAGAAGTGTTTATTTTCTGCCTGGGCATATTGGTTTGTTTTATCCTCTAAGTGAGACTGTTTGGTGCGCTTCTTATCGAGGGGCTGCAGCTGCTGTTGTGAGAATGCCAGCCTGCAGGGACACACACACACACACACACACACACAGGGACACACACACACACAAGCAGACACCTTGAATTACCAGTAGCAAGCTGACTAATGCACTCTGGCCTAAACAAGCAGGAGTAATGTCCCGTGGTTGTGTATTCACTCTGCAAGATGATCTCGTCGTTGGCGTTGAACGCTAATGAAGTCTCGCTAACGGCTAACAGCTCATTCTGTCAGAGGAGCGCGTCAAAATAAGTTTCAGACGCAGTAAACGTGAGCGTTAGGAGCTGCAAACGACAACTAATGCGCCGCTCGGCCTGTGATATATGAGGACGCGTCTGCAGCCACCGAGTATTTCAGGCTGAGGCACGGTGGGCGGTGGCGGCGGGCGCGGCTGCTATAACGTTACCCCTCTGACCCCCCTGCCTTAATGGCACGGCCGCCCTGTAGGTTAATGGACACTGAGCTTCCTCTGCTGCTGCCTGTGTGCCTGCAGACGAGCCGGGACGCTGCCGCTCTGATTAACGGCCCCAGCTTGGACTATTGACACAACACTTATCTTGTTTTTATGAGGCACGGCAGCTTCTATCTATAAACCATACAGGCACACGTGTGCTCACTCGCATGCATGCAGAAACTGTGGCAGAGACACAAGCACACACGTACATACACACTCACACACTCACTCAATCACACACACACACACTCTGAGGCCTCTATACTTGCAGGTACGTTGCTGTTATGTCGTGTTTCTGTAACTCAATTGGAGTTTCCAACCCTTTCCTAATAGCTTTGAGCCGAGGAAGAGGAGGGTGAGGAGCTGAGCTGGCACACACAGACACACACACACACACACACACACACACACATACACACACACACACACAAACACTGCACTGCCCGACGAGCAGACTACACAGAGACAGACGGTGATATTTGATGCTCTGCAGCTGCGGAGATGGAAGTGGATGTTTACATGAAACGACACCTTCTCTCTCTCTCTCTCTCTCTCTCTCTCTCTCTCTCTCTCTCTCTCTCTCTCTCTCTCTCTCTCTCTCTCTCTCACACTTTTTTTTAATGCAACCTTTATAGCGCTGAAAGCTCGGATCAGAAGAGCAATCAGTACACCAGAGAGAGAGACACCAGTGTAGAGACACAGAGAGCAGTTATGCGGTGATGTGTGTGTGTGTGCTTATGCAGCTGTGTGCGTTAGATCACAGAGCGAGAGAATAAGAGCGAGCAGATGAGACGTCCCCGCCGGCGCCACCTCCTCTGTTCCTGGAGGATCAAACGCGGCGAGTCAACGCAACATCACAGCCACCGCCACAGAACGTTAGGCTGACAGATTGCTTCGCCTAAACTTGTGTCTGTCACACTGAAGGCGACGGCACAAAATGTACAGCTTGTGTGTGTGTGTGTGTGTGTGTGTGTGTGTGTGTGTGTGAGTGAGAGAGAGAGATTGGTGACAGACAAACTCTTATTGCTCCTTCAGCACCTGCAGCCTTTCTCAGCCCTTGCTGAGGTGCTTGTAATGGCAACTCCCACACACACACACACACACACACACACACACACACACACACACTCACACACACACACACACACACACACACACAGGCTCACATACTCACACACAGTCTGACCGGGGCATACGCTGGGTAATAATATGCTCTAATAGAAGCGTGTCAGCTCCAGATGGCTTTTGACACACACACACTCACACACACTCACACACACTCCCTGCAGACGGAGCACAAATATTTCAATATCTGGTTTTGTGTTGTTGAAGGAAATTGAAAGTATTCATGCAGGCGTTGAGGTCACTGGTGTGAGACGAGAGACGAGTGAGATTAAAGAGAGAGAGGAGACAGAGAGAGACTCAAACACAGAGGAAGAGGTGGAGAAGACACAAATGTATCGACTGTGTGTGCGTGTGTGTGCGGTTAAACTCTCACACCCATAGTTCTCAGTGGGACACACACTCCGCTGGTAGGCCGTGGCGTTAGATCCCCGCTGACTTGCCGCCGCTCGACATTCGCCACGATTGGCTGAGGTGCGAGGCGGCGGTGGCGATTGGTTGCCAGTGGTTGGATACAGGCCGGCGGCGCTGGTTGCCCGGTTGCTTGGTTACAGCCGTTCCTCATTGTGTTAGCGGCCTTGGCAGAGTTGAAGGACAGCGTAAGTGCTCTGCAGAGGAATCTGTCAGTGTGTCGACTCTGCTGAGGATCTCTTCCTGCTTTTATCTGCTGGATCTTTGCGTTCTGTGTGTGTGTGTGTGTGTGTGTGTGTGTGTGTGTACAGTGTGTAAGCAAATACAGAGATAAGCAAGCAAATCAGCCTGAATCTCCATATTGTTATGATTTGAATACCAGCAGAAGTCATTTATAATTTATTAGTGAGGTCTAAAGATGATGATGATGATGATGATGATGATGGTCCACTGATCCATGAGTGCTTCAGTCCATCCGACTAACCGGGGAGCATACACAGTTTTTCATGTACAAGTTCAAAGTTCAAAATCTTTAGCCTCGTCTCTGTACACACAAACACACACACGCACACACACTCTCTCACACACACACACACACTCACACACAGTCTGCTCAGGTCAGACTTTGTGCAGCCAGAGCACTGAACCACATGATACAGCTTAAAGCCACTGGACCGACTGGAGACGTGCACATAGCTGCCTGTGTGTGTGTGTGTGTGTGTGTGTGTGTGTGTGTGTGTGTGTGTGTGTGTGCGTGTGCGTGTTAGAGGCCTGGCTGGTTAGTCATAGGTGTCTTATGGCTCTCTGGGAGCTCGGCCACAGATCACTGCCATCGCGTAAACATCTCCTGCTGCTGATTCATTCAGGCACGGTGCTAATCACACACTCACACAAGCGCGCACGCACACACACACAGATACACACCACAAGATAACCGGCCTTCTAACCTTTGCAAGTAAGCAAGTCCATTAGAACAAGTGTAGGGGCCGGAGCTCAGAGCAGCAGTGAGGGAGAGAGAGAGAAGAAATAAAGGATGGAGACGTCTGAGCAAAGACACAATGAGGACAAGCAGACACACACACATGCACACAGATACACACAAGCTCACGGACACGCACACAGAGAGATTTATGCGTGTTGTGTCGTCTTTTATCTGCGGCTCACAAAGTGGATTAACTCATTAAAGTTAATGGACTGAGTGGTCAGTGGAGCATAAACAGACCTACAGATGGTTCCACAACTGGACTGTAGTTAAATGGGAGCATTAAAGATGTCGCTTGGCCTGCTTGATCACCTGCTGCTCAGCTCAATGCTTTCTGGAATAGACCCTTAAATGGCTCCTCAGATAGAGCCTTAAATAAAGCCTTAAATGGAGCATCTGTGTGTATTTTCGATATGAACGATCTCTCTCACCTGCGTTGACTTGATGGCTTCCCGTCAGCTCCTCCCTCGCCTCCTCCCTCGTCTCCTCCCTCGTCTCCTCCCCTCCGTCCTCCCTCAAGGCCGCCCATACGCTCCCGTTGAACCCTTTGCCTCAGTTGCCTTGACAACTGTTCTCTCGCTGGGCGTTGTGGGGGGGCGCTAGGGCGGGGGCGCGGGGGACCACGTACTTTCTCAGCGATGGCGCGATAAGTGCTACAATTATGTAAATTCTGTCCAACCAAAGTGTTTTTGCAGATTGCTGGTGTCTGACAGCCTCCAGCGCCATCGCTCGCTCACTCGGCTCGTAACGTTTTGTAGCAATCTGTTTGTTTCTGTGCAGCTTTCAGCGCCGTCCATTGTTCCAACATTTCAATTGTTCTATCTCAAGTGTTTTTAGCAATTTAGCTCGGTGCATTCGGTCCATTTCACCTCCCTCGTCATGGAAAGCACATTATTTACATCGTTCACACACCTGTAGGGCTTCTAACGACTTAATACTCGAACTGAACTCTACCAAAGCCGCCGTGTGCAAATAGAACATTGGTTATTAAGCTTTTAGACAAATGTGACATATATATAATTAAACTAGTAAGAAAGCTGCACATTAATTTGCCTTTTTTGAAACTATTTCCCCCAAATTTCCCCTCTTATGTCTTGTTTCTCTCCTCTCCTCTCCTCTTCTTCGGCGTTATCTCTGACAACCGCTCCGTGTTTTTCCCACAATCCCTTTGGTCACGGCTGTCTGGAAGTTATTCTCTCTTGTCAATAACAAGCGCGCCCCAGCAGAGAGCGACTCCCAGGGGCCCACACAGATCCAGCGTCTGTCCCTGGAGAGCACAAGGCTTTGGATCGCGGCCCCGTCAGAGTGGGATTATCTCTGTGATGCCTTCACTGTCTGTCTGGCTGGAGTTCACCGGATAAAGTGGCGTCCTGGATGGAGGGAAAGTGTTAGAATTGCGTTAGCTGAGGGTGAGAAATGAACGTGCAGCTGTTATCGTCGCCGTGAACGCGACGGGTCGTGATTGAGGCAGACTGAGAGGTGTGCAGGTGTGTGTGTGTGTGTGTGTGTAGGAGTGTGTAGGTGTATGTAGGCGCGTGTGTGTGTGTGCATTAGAGTTGATTGCTCTCCATAGGGAGCGATGCTGCAGTCGATCACACTGATGCCTCCTCCTG